>NC_090321.1:234097751-234402261 GCF_040869045.1 Eurosta solidaginis | reverse complement strand
ATTTAAAAAAAGTGTTTCGATCACGGATCGTAACACGTAATACGGGCCCAGATCTGAATAAGACGCACTCAAATATAAGTAGATATGTATGCAGATGTAGCCCAAAAATGTACACAACAATAAGAGGATATAAATAGAACTTAAAATCTCAAGAATATATATTAGGGCGGGTCGATTTAAAAATCGCTCATTGCTCTGTGAAAATCGTATTCTAGGGATCAAAATAAGAAACTTTGCCGAAGGAACCATACCTCTAAAACGAATTATGATGCCCCCCCCCCCCCCCCCCTTTGGGTCGAACTTTTGGGTAGGGGCAATTTCAATTCTACCTGCTGTATCTTGTGGTGGCTTAAAAAAACAACACAAGCAATTTTACGATCTGCAATTGTGTCACAGTGATGCCTTCATTTTTTAAAACGGTTGAATAAAAAATCCACAGAACTATGTTTACGACATGCAAATGCATCACAGTGATGACTTGGTTTTAAAAGAGTGTTGTAAAAACGCTAATTTCTAATAATTTTTTTTAATTTCTTTTCTATTACTAAGTTAAATTCATTTTTTCATTTATATATGTTTTGACTAAATACATTTCTAAAGAGAAAAATAAACTCCAAAAAGAAAAAACATAGGCATTTCAAAGTGGGATTTTTCAAAATTTGCCCCTGAGAGCCAAAGGGGGGGGGGGGACATCAGAATTCGTTTTAGAGGTATGGTTCCTTCGGCAAAGTTTCTTATTTTGATCCCTAGAATATGATTTTCACAGAGCAATGGGCGATTTTTTTGCAAGATGTTGCGTTTGTAAATATGATGGCACTTCACGTACAAAATTATGCGAATCACTGTTACAAGCATTCTCACAATACAAGAAATATACTTGCTAACATATTTTGTGCCCTATTCATTTGTTAAATTGCAGTTATTAACTATGAAAAATGTTAGAAAATTTACCAACCAGTTGGAAAAATTATTTCACTTGTAAAGTGTTAAAGCACCCTAAGAATACGCGCAATCTACTCATATGTCATAAGATTGTGCTAAACGCATCTAAATCGCATCTATATTCTAATGTGACGGGGCTTTAAGCTCCTGCAACTGTCAAACTATTTCTAAAAATTATAATAAGTAATGGATTTAACGAGTATTATTTGTAGCTAGTTCGCATATGTCATTAATCCTATCCACAACTTCAAAGCTATTGTGATTTAAAAAAAGTGTTTCGATCACGGATCGTAACACGTAATACGGGCCCAGATCTGAATAAGACGCACTCAAATATAAGTAGATATGTATGCAGATGTAGCCCAAAAATGTACACAACAATAAGAGGATATAAATAGAACTTAAAATCTCAAGAATATATATTAGGGCGGGTCGATTTAAAAATCGCTCATTGCTCTGTGAAAATCGTATTCTAGGGATCAAAATAAGAAACTTTGCCGAAGGAACCATACCTCTAAAACGAATTATGATGCCCCCCCCCCCTTTGGGTCGAACTTTTGGGTAGGGGCAATTTCAATTCTACCTGCTGTATCTTGTGGTGGCTTAAAAAAACAACACAAGCAATTTTACGATCTGCAATTGTGTCACAGTGATGCCTTCATTTTTTAAAACGGTTGAATAAAAAATCCACAGAACTATGTTTACGACATGCAAATGCATCACAGTGATGACTTGGTTTTAAAAGAGTGTTGTAAAAACGCTAATTTCTAATAATTTTTTTTAATTTCTTTTCTATTACTAAGTTAAATTCATTTTTTCATTTATATATGTTTTGACTAAATACATTTCTAAAGAGAAAAATAAACTCCAAAAAGAAAAAACATAGGCATTTCAAAGTGGGATTTTTCAAAATTTGCCCCTGAGAGCCAAAGGGGGGGGGGGGGGACATCAGAATTCGTTTTAGAGGTATGGTTCCTTCGGCAAAGTTTCTTATTTTGATCCCTAGAATATGATTTTCACAGAGCAATGGGCGATTTTTTTGCCTCCCCACAAATCGACCCGGCCTAATATATACATAGATATACACGCTGAAGTAGTATTTTTTTGCCAAGTATTTAGGCGATATGTGAGTCGGCACAAAGAACATCATATGTCCGACACATAAGCAGTTTTTCATATAGATGAGTTTAACACTAACTTAGGCATTATGAGTAGATTGCATGTATTTTTATGGAGAATGGTAAAATAAGCGACACTAACGCCATCTGATATTGAAAAGTAGCCAACTCCCCAATTTTGTTCCAAGCAAATCATAAGAAGAAGAATTTGACATTTGCTTTGGCTAAGGGTGTTGGCACACTTAGCAAGTGAAATTATTTTTCCCACTGGTTAGTAAATTTTCTAACATTTTTCGCAATTAAAAGCTGCAATATAACAATCGAATACGACACAAAATATGGTAGCAAGTATTTTTGTTGTATAGGGAGAATGTTTACAACAGTGCTTTGCGAAATTTGGTATGTGAATGAGCAAGGCGTAATGAACTTCAATTGCCAAGTCTGAAGTTCCTTCATATTTACAAACGCAGCATCTTGGTTGATTGTGGCGATGTTATTGGAATGCATAAGCTTGTGTTAAACGCATCTATATGAAAAATGTCATTGTGTCACCGCCTTCAAGGTAGATGCAGCATCGGTTTTTTCTTAATTTTTTAAAGGGTTATTCAAAGGCCGTGCAACGGAAAGAAACCAAACACAGTTAAGCAAATTATTAAACAAACGAAAGGAGCAGCTAAACACAATGAATGGATGGTTGCCAGACGCGTGTACAATGATATGTGTAGGTATGTAAGTATGTAGTACGATAATGTGCGCAATCTTTGTTTGCTCCTTTGTTTTTATACTCAGCATGATTTGCACACAGAGTAGATTAACGTTGATTGGGTAACGGTTGGTTGTAGACGTATAATGGAATCGAGATAGATATAGACATCATCAACTTCGAAAAAAAATTTGATTAAGCCAAGTCCGTCCGTCCGTCTGTCCAAACTTGAGTAAATATTTACGAAATCGGTTAGGGACCACGCCCACTTTTGTGTAAAATATTTTTAAAAGGGTCGTGTATGAATAAAATAAGCTATATCTTTGCAAAAAAGATCTTTATATCGATAGTATTTCAATTCCTAAGTGGATTTATAACAATAAATAGGAAAAACTTCAAATTTAAAAAAAGGGGGGTGGCACCGGCCCTTTATGACTAAGCAATTTTCTATGTTTCGGGAGCCATAACTCGATGAAAAATTAACGGATCGTAATAAAATTGTGTACACAGATTTTTCCTAAAACAGGAAACATTTCTAGAAAAAATGGACGAGATCGGTTAACGACCACGGCAACTTAGATATAAAACAAGTTTAAAATGGTCGTAGACTAGAATAATAAGCTATAACTTAAAAAAAATTATTTTGAATCAATGATATTTCACTTATCAAGTTTTATTGTAAGAGGAAATGGGGAGACATTTTTTTTAAACGGGCGTTGCCACGTGTTATGTAGAAAAGTAATTTGTCTGAAATGAAATGCACATTTGAAGCTCACGCTGAGTATATAATGTTCGGTTACACCCCGAACTTAGACACCTTTACTTGTTTTTTTTTTAGAATGGTAACTTTACTAACACATCGGCACAACAAAAGCGGATTACCTAATGTATTACTTTTGTCTATCAAACTTTGACCTTCAGCAACACATCAGTGATATGTACATTATTGTAAATATTTACATACACACGTAAACGTTGTTGATTATTCGGCGAGACACAATAAGATGTTGTTGTTTGTTTTAAGCCTATAGAAGCAGTCAAGTAGAGAGTGAGATATGTGAGCAAAGCTATGAAAAGACTATTTGGGATAAGCAATCTTTAAGAGTTTCGTTAAGTTTCAAAAATTCTCTTTTAATGCAAGCCAATTTCAGAAAACTTCGTTCAGTTTAAGTAAGCTTCAATTGAATAAGTTGAAAACGGTCGTTCAGTGTCAGAAATGTTTCGGTCAGTTACAAAAAGGTTTCGTTCAGTTACAAAAAGGTTTCTTTCAGCTACAAAAAGGTTTCGTTCAGTTACATAAAGTTTCGAATACTCAACTTAACACACTGTTTACTGGGTTGGAACTATAAAGTTAAGTTAGATTTCAAAGTGTCAATAGTTTTTAAAAGATCTAGTGCAGGTTTTGTTTGTTGAAAGAAAATTTTTGTCGTTGACTATACTTTTTCGTTAAGTTTTAAGAGATGGTGTTTAAACTCCAAAATCTTTGCTTAGTTGAAATAAACTGCTGGCAGTTTCAAGAAGTTTCGTTTAATTTCACTAAACTTCGTTCAGTTTAATTTAACTTCATTTCACTGTGTTGAAAAAACTTTCGTTCAGTGCTAAAACACTTGGTTCAGCTATGGAAATTTATAATTTTTATCCAAGTGCATACTTGGCTGGGTTGGGACTGGAGAGCTCTTTTGTTTGTTTTCAAAATTACTTTTCAAAATCATTACATCGATATATCAGTCTCAATCCCGTCCTGCTATATGGTGCAGAAGCATGGACCTTGACACCATCAGATGAAACGCTCTAGGAGTGTTCGAGAGAATAGTTCGTCGAAAGATTTATGGACATCTACGCGTTGGCGATGGCGAGTACCGAAGAAGATTTAACATTGAGCTGTACGAGCTATACGCAGACATCAACATATCCAGCGAATTAAAAGCAGCGGCTGCGCTGGCTAGGCCATGTTATGCGAATGTTTCACTCATTTAAAAAAAACTACGGAGGAGGAAGTTTTGTTCAGCTTAAAAAAAATCGCTAAGTTTAAAAACGTTTTATTAATTTTAAAACGTTTCGGTAGGTAGAAAAGAGCTTCGTTAGCTAAACACGGATTCAGTTATGTTAAACAAATTTCCATTTAGTTTTAAAAAGTTTCGTTAAGCTTAAAAGGTTTCATTGAGTTTTAAAAAGTTTCGTTAAGTTTTCAAATGTTTCGTTAAGTTTGAAAGGTTTTGCTCATTTTAAAAACAAATTATTACTCTAAATTTGAGTTTGGCAATTAAATTATTTTCAAAATGGTTCGTCAACAAAAATTTGCCTAATTTTTTACAGGCATAAAAACTAAGTTATCTGTATTTGAAATCTCTTTGGTTTATAAAACATACACACATGAATGTTAAGTGAAGTGTGTTAAATTTAAATTCGATTTCACATAATTCAATTTGCAATGCATCACTCTTTTATTTTTATTTTTTTTTTTTCAAATCACACCAAATAATTTTCTGCACAAATCCCATAAAAACAAAAAAAAATCTAGAACAAATTTAAACAAATAAGATAAAGTACTACGTAATCGTGTTAAGTCTATACTGACGCTTTGCATATGCTCATATGCACAACAATAATAACTCTAACGATGCCGACGACGGTAACAACAACAACAGCTAACATAGCTATCTAACGACGACAGCAATCAAATTTTACCCACCAGGCAATCAACTAAACAACCAAAACGCCTCAATCACTCGCTCAATCATTTGTTGTATGAGTGGAAATGGGAAATTTAAAAGTAGAAGAAATAAAATAAGCAGCGATTTTCAAATACTCATAAGCAACCATGCAAGCTAGCAGTTAAGCTAATGTTGGTAGTTGGATTGGTTGGAAAGCGTTTAAGCAATGAAGCATTCAAGCAGCCGGCGTTAATCATTGAAGCGCGTTACAAAATCCTGTGTAAATCTCTAAATGCATGCAGAAAAAAAAAACAAATATCGTGAAGAAAAAACTTTTATTGATATTGAAGCTTGTACTTGCAAAAGCGAAGCTTAGATGATAAAGCTATATTCAAGCTTAGAGAATATGAATGTTTGTATTTGTCATTGCTACACACACCACGCGTTAGTGTGTGTGTGCCTGTCTATTCAACACGCTTCATTAAGATTTTGATTGGCTTTAAAAAAATATTCGGTTTTTTTTTAAACTGATCATAAGTAAAATTAAAGAAAAAAGAACTTTTTTAAAAATAAGCTTTTATTATTGGTCAATAAAATTAACTCAAAAGTAAAAAATAAATTGACTGTAAAGAAATATAACACTTTATAAGTTCATTGTAACCTTTAACGATAATTAGGCTTTTTCGTCTGCTACAAAAAAATTCTATATTGTACATAATTATATATTTAACATTAAAACTTTACACCTAAATTATTAAATCTTACAGTTTATATCACAGTCCTAATTTTTCTAATAAAAGCGTGTTAAATTTTGATGGTATAATTAGGAACATTTAGGATCTCCTTTTCTTGATATCACAATGTAACACGCTTTTATTTTTTACTTTTTAGTTAATTTTATTGACCAATAATAAAAGCTTATTTTTAAAAAAGTTTTTTTTTTCTTTAATTTTATTTTTTAAATATGAATTTATTTAATTTTTAGTAGGGTAAAATATTGTTTAAATTAGTTATGTGATCTTTACTTAGTTATTTGTAACGTTTCTCATCCCATCCATTTCTTTTAATGCATCAACATTACAAGGTTTTTCGAAGTCAACTTTGAACAGTCAAGTTTTTCTATTCGAGTGTTAACCAACTTAAAATAATATTTTATTGTGACTTTGCCTATGTCGCGTTCAGTTTACAACTACTTATTGCAGATCTCTGCTCTGTGGGTTAAATCTGTTTTAAAATAAAATTCCAACTTTCGCTTAGCTAAAATTCCATCGCCAAAAATCTGTAAAACAAAATCAAGTGCGCAGAAAAGTATGCTACACTTACCGATAACAGCCTAACCGTAGTAGTATTGCTAATGTGCTGCTAAGTTGATGGATTGTCGCTAATTTCCTAGCGATGATCAATAGATTGACAATATTTCGTTCAACGGACGCGCGAAATTGCCACATCTGCTCAAATTTTCAAAGATTTTCCATTCTTGATTTAACTTAAGCTGTTATGCCAATATTTTTCAGCCAGCTTTTTTCAAATAGGTAATTTTTCCAAAAGCAAAATAAATTACAGAAAAGATTACAGAGTTAAATAGCCTTAAAAATTCAGCTATGTTGGTTATACACAGAAATACAACAGAGGGTTGTGTCTCCGCTTTTTGCAAGCGTGAGATTCACCACGTGTGATAAGCGCGATTCACCACGTCTAAGTCTCAAAATCTACGGTTAGGTACCGGCGGGTTTGTATGGGACTTAGGCTGTTATGCTAAAGTAAACACAAAGCTTTACCGATAACTATGTTATCGATTAATTTATCAAATTCTCGCAAAGTAATATTGCATTGTCACAGGCATGCTTAACCAACGAAACGATATCATTTCGTTAAGATAATCAACGTTAATAAACTAAACGAAGTCATTCAACGTTAAGAACGTCAAATTAACGAAATGATATCGTTTCGTTGGTTAAGCATCCCTGCATTGTCATCGGAGTTATACATGTGTCCAAAATTTCAGCTCTATCGGACACCGGGAAGTGTATCAAATTTAACTTGCAAGATTCCATTACATACAACAAAAGTTAAACTAAATAAAAGCTTATAAAATTATGTAAAAGGAATTGATTTTTATGTGGTATGAACAGCTCTTTAAATGGATATCATTACACACATACAAACGCAAATATTTAGCGTACAAACAAGTGGATTTATTGAAAACATTTTGAGAAATTTCAGATTTATTGATCGAGATGTTGGCGTGGGCAAAGAAAAACGTTTGAAGTTTGTAAAGCATATGTTAAGAATAGGCACGTACCCATGAAATACCCAGCAAAAAGTGGTGTAAGCGATTATCAATACATTTTATGAAATATAGTCGATCGATGTCAATCTAAGGGAATAATTCTGCACAGAAAGTTTTGATTGGAAACGTTTTTTCGCATTTTAAAGCCAAGTTGCGTGGAATTGTTTTTTTTTTTTTTAACATAATGTGAGGAAATCAATTTAACATGAAAAAAAATATAACTTATTTGAAATATCGCCTCTTTGCAATAAGTATTCGAATTATTTACATTCGTTCTGAATAAGGAAAATGAAAAAACTAATTTGTTGTTAACAATGACATATTGCCGAATTGCCGAAATGCGAGCATTCCACCTCATCATATAACTGAATTAGAGCAAATGGTGAAAAAGGCCAGCATTCGCTAGCATAGCTACACTCGAAAAAAAAATCCCAAAAACTATTGAAATAAGGAAAACTGGTATATGATATTTTCCAATAGAAAGCTTTCCTTTAATCTTTCAAGTAATTTTCTTAAAAATTAAAATATTAAATTGTGTAACTGTCACGCCAGTGGATTTACAGCTGAGGTGCTCAACTTTAGAGTCGTGTGCTCTTACACGTTAAGTATTCTTGATTGAATAAATTGAAAAAAAAAAATGTTCTCTCAAATTAATGAAAATTTTTAAACGAAAATCCGAACTTCTTACTCATTTAATTGTAAGTTTCCTCATTTTAGCGTGTATAGACACACGGAGTGATCCCTTTAACTATTTTGTATAAAAGCGGCCTATAATTTCTAAAAAATCATATTTAGGATTAACCTGCGTATATTCATGTCATTTTCTTTTTTAGGAAGAGGATTGCCAAAAATTTTAATAAAACGAAAAAATAGTGTTATATGGAGCGGTGGAGGAACAAAGAAAGAGAGTTAAGGAAATGGGTCAGAGAATGGAAGGAAGGCCGCTGTATGCCATTCTGCACATTCCACCTGTAGAGCTGGTAGCGAAGGATATAACGTAAACAAATGCAATTGCCTTAGCGCAGTTTGAGCGCAGATCATATGGCCATAGTAGTAGAGTATCATCAAATTACTGGACGAACATACTATCTTCTTCTGTACCTACACTTCGAAGGGGCTCTTAGAGCCGAAATAATGGTGTATGACCAATTGACAGACGAGTCTATACACGTATACATCAGGAGTTCTTATGTAATGGAAGAAGATCTTACAAGATGCTTGATAACTGTAGTGTTTTTCAGGCGGAAGTAAAAGCCGTAAACAAACCAATAGAAACACTAAAAGTAATAAACTATAGCTGCAGCTGCGTCAAGTTTTGTATTGACATCCAAGCAGCAATTAATGCATACATTTCAGATAACACAACATCTAAATGCGTGTTAAGAGTGTAAGTACTCCCTGTTAAGAATCGTAATACGGAGAAGCATACTTCTATATAGGGTCCCCGATAATATGAAAATAGATGATAATAAAAAATCGAATAAGATAGCTAAAAGAACGCTTCTCTCGAAGCTTGCTCCATTTGACGTCTCAATTAGATTGGGCGAAATAAAGAGGAAGTGAGAGTTGCGCATTATTGATTAAGCCAGAAAAGCGTGGACCCAAGCACGGGGCTGTAAAGTGTTAAAGATATGTATAGGTCTCACAATCTTAAATTAGACAAGTTACTTGTATCATTAAAAAGAGGAGTGCAAAAAGTACTGGTTGGAGAAGGAAATGATTGAGCACGTTTTATGCTCATGCCCTGCGCTAACCAGGCCAAGACTCCAGATATCAAGAGTAATACAGCCTTTAGATCTAGAAGCAGCAAGTGGCTTGGAAGTGAAGGCTTCTAGATTTTGGCATAGAGAGCTTCTAGTACTTGCGCAGAGGATGGAGTTTATTGATGCTATTTTTTGTGTTTTCTTGTAATATCTGCAAAAGTCTGAAAAATGCTTGAAAACTGGTGCAAATCATTATTAAACTACTGAATAAATAAGTCCATATCTTCTTTATGCAAAATGCTCTTCATTTGAAGCACTACAATGGAAGTAGAACTTCACAATTCATTCGCCTACTTACCTTATAACGTGCAAAAATCAAATAGAATCATTCTTTCACAGACTGCGCTGCTTTTATACTCTCAACTGCGACGTTCGCCTATTTATTTCAGGGGTTAGACTTTTCGCGATTAACCTTTTCAATTATTTGCTTATTTACTTCTCTCATCACCAACATCTCATATTCGCTGTTGTCTTCTATGTAGATGTGTGAGTTATGCCATTTACTCTCTCTACAAAATGTGTGCGTGTGATGTCGTTTAGGCTGTTAGCTGCTGTCTTCATGTGTGCGCAGCTATTTGTTGTCTCTTTTGTTTGCATTGCTGTTGTGGTTGTGCAGCATTTATTTGCTAGCGGGTAGGAACGCTTCGAAACTGTTAATGATCGCCACAATACGATTTTATGTTTGTCATACTCCAGAATGTTTGCGAAACTTGGACAACCGAAGTAGAAAAAGCTGAGCTAATAGGGGGACTCATGTAACCGTATAAAGTGTGTAAACGTATAAATTTATATAGTGTGTAAACGAACTGTCAAATTTTGTATGAAAAATCATTTACACAATTTGTATAAATTTACGCGCACATTTCATTGTGTAAACGCGGTAAACTCAAAGGAATGCAACCTTACAGACATTACAGCAGGCATTTTCATCAGAAATCTCCTACATCAGCACATCATTTACAAGAATATCTTAGTAAAGACGTCTTAGTTTTGATTTTTCACTTAATCTTGGCATTTTTTAATTTGTATAACAATCAAAAAATTTTTGTTTGGCAATAATACAGCTGATAAACAATCAAGTTTATCAAGAGTATTTCTCGGTGCGTTCATATAACAGCGTGTGTAAATGGATATAATTTTACACCTTATAAGTTTATATGCTTTCAAGAGTCCCCCTAATCACCGTAGTTCATATACCATCTCAGTGATTGCTGAATATTTCTTGAAACTTTCATTGGGTTTAGTTAATGTTTTCAATATTTTTTCTTCTAAATTTAAGAAAGGATTTATGAAGCAGTGTTTGAGCAAATATTCGAAAAACATATTTTATAATAAATATTAGTTAATCTCAACTATTGAATTCTTTCATCGAAACAAAGCTTAATGGTAAACAAAATAGAAAACATATACATAAATTATACAAAAATAATACATATATGTAAATAAATAACCAGTTGGAAATTTAAAAACCAAAAATGTTTACCACGCTAACCAAAACACAATTCAAAAAACAAAAGAAATATGAGAATCTTTTGTGGTCAATGATGTATAAATACATGAAAATTATTATCTATGCAAATTAAGATATTCACAATAAGACAAAGTGTTCCCAAGCTTGGTCCGTAAATTGCGTGTGTTTAAGGCACACGCTTCAAGTACAGTTGACACAGTTAGGAAAACAATGCTGTAACAAAACAACAAGAAATAAAAAAAAACACAAAAACAACTAAAATATATAAAATGAAATCATGAAAATAACAAGTGAAATAAAAACTATTAAAGTAAGAAATGCTTAGCTCTAACGTAGCACACAACAAATACATAACTATTCGAAGTTTACGCCGATCACTTTATCGGCGGCGACGGCGTAGCATCAATTATGTTCCGGCGAGGCCGGCGTGTTGGCGCGCCGCCGTTCGTACATTAAAAAACTTGACTTTTTTTATTAAAAAAAAAAATATTTAGGAAAGGTTTTGTTTATATGTATTTCAGGAAATCAACGGTATGGCCATTCCGGAAAGTTCTGGTGTTTTTGCATCAAAATATCGCGGCTAGTTCCAAACATTTCAGGAGTAGCTTCTTGCGGAGGAACTGTACTTCGTTTACTTACTCCAGCGAGGCTTCGTACCTAACCCCGCTCTTAGGGACTGGTACTGCTCCGTCTACCGAAAATAAAATAAAAATACTTAAAATGGTCACACTTTTGTCGGTATGTCTCGTGGTGAAAAGCGCAGTTTTACCGAAGGAGATGTTCTGGGCTAATACTCGTCGTCGATACGACTTCTTTAAACCATGTGTGGGTCCTAGCTGGTCACACACAAAGGCAACTCGCGGTTGATATTAATAGTATATTAATACTCATGACGCTCGTGGCACAGTTTTAACGATAAGCATCAACGCTGGCCTATTGTTAATCGCGCCAAAGGACACCTCCAGTTTTTTCCGCTGTTTTTAGGAGCTACAATTCCCGATGTTCGAACAGTTGCAATCCCGACCACCAGTCACTACCTTGCCTCCTGGCCCTAACGCCATATGCCAGCACAGAGGCTATGTGACTGAGGATATGTGACTCGAACTCATACCTTCGCCGATATTTCTTTCTTAGAAGCTCTAGGTGTAGCCAAGAAGACTTTTTGACATTCGGCGGCGGCGTGTGAAAAACTACGAAAATTGGCGGCGTCGGCGCTTATCGGCGGCGTATATCTCTAATAGCTATACATAAGCCATGCAAAGTCAACCAAAACCAACAAAATTTCTTACTCCAGCAATGCTTGGGAATTTTGGTTTTTGATTTTTTAAAAACAATTAAATGCAACCTAAATTAGAAATTACGTTTTCTCATTGTTTTAACCTTTTCCTAATTCATGTGCAGGTAACTTTTATTGTGTGTGACTTATTTCAGCTTCCCTTTATGTGGGTATAACCCGTTGTGAACTTCAATCTTGAAATAATTAAAAGTAAAAACTTGTTATAACCACAACAAAAACAAAACAAAAACGAGGCCTCAACTATAGATAGAGAGTGAAGCTCGGAAACATGAAGAATCTGTGCGATTGACTAAAAAGGTTATGATGAAGTCAAAAATACACACACAAACTAAAAAGCGATAATGTGGGCACGTTAACAACCCACACATACACATACGTACACACGTGCAACAACAATTACGACGATAGCATAATATCATAACTGAGAAAAGGGAAAACAAAAAGACACTATGCAATACAATGTCACATTACTATGGAAGTCAAATTTACAGCACAGCAAGAATATGAAAAAGAAAAAAAGCAATAACAAGAATTGTGTGAATCATGAAACACCGCTGCAAAATATGAATTGTGAAGTACGAAGTGTGTAATAAAACAAGACCATCATCAGGGTGCTGGTAGCGCTCGAAAAAAAATTGGTAACTACATCATAGGCGCACACCTACATTGATAAACACATGCACAACAGCGCATATTGAGTGAAAGAGCGAACATAATTTAATATATGCAATTTTTTTTTTTTTGTTAATGGAAAGTTATCGATATGTTATTCCAAAACTTTCGACTTGTTATCGACTTGCTATAAAAAATTGATTTATTATCAAAAAGTTATCTATTTGTTTTTGGAAGGATATAGATTTGTTATCGAAAATTTATCTAGATTTTAACTATACGTTATTAAAAAGTTATCGATTTCTTATCTATAAGTTATGGACTTGTTATCGCAATGATATCAATTTGTTAACAGCGAGTTATTGAAAAGTTATGGATTTGTTGTGGAAAATGTATCGATTTGTTTTCAAAAAGTTATAAATTTAATATCGAAAGGTCATCGATAATTTATTGAAAAGTATCATAATGTTATCAAAAACTTAACGGAGACTTTCGATTTGTTATCGAAAATTTATCGTGTTGTTGAAGACATGATCCAATTTTCGGACTAAGTCCGCACCCCTCCGTCTGGCAACACCCGGCCAGTGCGTCCAAGCGCAAACAGGGCATTTCAACTGTGCCTGCAACACTCACCGCGCTCTCAACCATAATTAAGTCAGTTTAGTTAAAACTACCCAACCACACGCATCGACCGTGCCCGCATCATTCGTGCAGTTTACTCGCCCGCCCGGCGTCGCGCAACTTTGATTTATTTCTCGTTTTTTTTAAATTACATTTTTTATAGTGGAAGTAACTAAGTGAAATAAATGAAATCTTCTATTATACATAATTAAATATTCTTGCCCTCTCTTTATAAACACTGTGCTGTGCTAGTTAAAAAACTTATACACGTGTTTTATCACGAAATATTGATATGTTATCAGAAATGTCCGGCTTGTTACCGATTTCTTATATTTTTCGATTTGCTATCAAAAAGTTATCGATTATCTATCTAAATGATAAATGTTGTTAAAATTATCGTTTTTTTTTTTAAGAAATATCGATATTTTTTCAATAAGTTATCGGCTGGTTATCAGTTTTTAATATGTTTTGATTTACTGTCGATTAACTGTCGATTATTCCTCGAAAAGTAGCAATATGTTATCAAAAAATTATCGGAAATTTTCGCTTTTTTATCGAAAATTTATCGTGTTATATCGAGAAGTTTTCATAGTTTATCAATAAATTACGCTTTCTACCAGTTTCTTATGGTGTTACCAATTGGTAAAAGAAAAATTTTCGGATTATTATTGCGTAGTTGTCGATAACTAAGCAAAAAGTTATCTGTTTTCTTATTTGAGTGTTACCAATTCGTTATAGCCATGCTATCAATTTGTTATTGAAAAGTTATTGATTTGCTATCGAAAAGTTACCGATTTCTTATCGAATAACAATGATTTCTTATCAGAGTATTCACAATTTTTTTACGGCGTGAGTTGTTAGCAACGACTTATCGGTGTGTCACAAAATAGATACCGATAAAACCTTAATTTTAAATCGATTAAGCATCTGTACTCCGACGACAACAAGTCAACATTAGCTAATCGCGTCGTTACAAAAGTAACCATGCGTAACAACATTTCTCATAGCCAGAAAAGCAGTGCAACGAAGTTTGTTTAAAAGAAAGTTATTGCAAAAAAAAAAAAAGCTATTGAGATTCAGCTTCGGGCGATTGAGCGAAGGATTGAAAGGAAGGATGGGCGATCTTTGGCACCATTGAAATATCCAGAAAACCCATCCTGCAAAGCTGATGAATTGATCTCTCTAAAACCTATCGCGAAACTTCCCAAAACTTACCCCATATTAAACCGGGAGGAGTTTCCAAAATCAAACCGAAAAACCCCTCACCTCTTGAATAATCTCGAAATAGTTCCAAAAATCTTACTGAAATAGCTTCGGAACTACCTCAAATCCTTAAAGTGAACCTCAAATGATTTCAAAATTACCACAAATTTACTACAAAGTGATAACCAAAAAACCCCAGGACGAACCCGAAAGTGTCCCAAAAAAAAATTTCATCCAAATATCATGGCGGAACACCAAATATTTTTCAAAATCATGTCGAAACTACCCGGAATTGATATTCGGGAGGACGACGAAATGATCTCAATATCATCCGCAATAATCAATGCGCACAAATGAACGCCGATCACGTACGCTTCGCAGTGGGTTTTCAAACGATCCAACTTTTTGATTTGTGTTATTGCGCTAGCATGTAGGCCCAACACCCACATTCACGAAATCAGTTACTTTTATGCTTGAGAACTTCCACCCCTGTCTAGAGCTTTTATTGCAGTTTGGCTATCAAAAAGGGTTGTGATAATGCATACCTTTTTCGAGAGTAAGCATTCCGTTTCTTTGAAGACCACGTTTCCTCCCCACTTTATTAAGAAAAGGAGCAATGTTTCCAAACGGTATTACATCTTTTGAGTTGCCTCTAAATGTATGTTTTATTGTAGCATGTTTTTCGCAATAAGGACGGAATCAGTAACCAAAGGCACGTCTCTCCAACTATGGGTACTAGTGAAAATCCTGGCGAATGCAGATGACGTTTCAGGAATTGCCTGCCAAAATTTAGCTCTCTGATGGATCAGGCACTGTGGAAGGTAGATCACGGCACATTTGACGTCGAGTTAACTACCAACACCGCAACACCAAAAAAATACAGCAGAAATAATTTAGAAATCATACTAGATAATGAATTGCCCATCTCTACTGTGTAGTCTTCTTTTGGTGAAACCCCACATACAAAAATGTGTTTAAGGTAAAAATTGTACAGGCGGACTATTAAGTTTTAATTTAGCATGCGCATTTGTGGTGATCTACCACACCGGTCCTGGGTTCAAGTCTCGAACATAGCAACATCGAAAATTTTAAATGTTTAAAACTAATTTTTTTAAGCGTAGTCAACCCTCGTCAGATTTATAGGATTTTTTTATTTCTGTCATGAAAAGCTTCTCATTGAAAGTTCATTTGCCTCTGCAGATTCGGCATAAAAGGTATAGGTCCACTCCGCCGAATATAGGAAAAATTAAAAAAGAGCTTGAACAAATTAGAAGATAGGCTCGACTAAAATTTCGTCGAAGGTAAATCGCTTCAAGAATTTGTTTGATAAAACTAACAGACTGAGTTTAGCTCTTATTGCTAAAATAGGTAGTGTTGTTTTCTGCCAAACTATCCTGTATTTTTCAAAGATATTTTGTATGGCTGGTTGGCTGTGTTGCTGGTAGAGTATGACAGCTGACCTTTGTACCTTGATCAACTTTTTTTAAGGCTGCCTCTTTCACGCCGCAAAGGATTGAGAATCATGCCAACCTTGGCGCGTGCTGGTTTCTGAAAATTTGAAAAAGTTAGACTTATTTACTATGAAACTATGTAATGTTATCAAAGTTATTTTTGATCAAAAACCATAGACATAGAACCCACAGTGCTGCATATGTCAAAGCACACACGCCACACACACTCTCGAGTGCATTAAGATCATAAAGGGTTAATCAACAAGATGAGCGACAGGAACAAAAAACAAGTAAGGGGGGCTAAGTTCGGGTGTAACCGAACATTACATACTCAGCTGAGAGCTTTGGAGACAAAATAAGGGAACATCACCATTTAGGAAAATGAACCTAGGGTAACCGTGTTTGTATGACATGGCTATCAAATGTAAGGTATTAAAGAGTATTTTAAAAGGGATCCTGAGTTCTATAGGTGGACGCCTTTTCGAGATATCGCCATAAAGGTGGACCAGTGGTGACTCTAGAATGTGTTTGTACGATATGGGTATCAAAATCAAAGTATTAATCAGGGTTTTAAAAGGGAGTGGCCCTCAATTGTATATGTGATGGTGTTTTCGAGATATCGAACAAAATGTGGACCGGGGTGACCCAGAACATCATCTGTCGGGTACCGCTAATTTATTTATATATACAATACTACGAACAGTATTCCTGACATGATTCCAAGGGCTTTTGATTTCGCGCTGCAGAACTTTTACAATTTCGTCTAATTAATATGGTAGGTGTCACACCCCCCCTCCCCCCCCCACCCCCCCCCCCCCCCCCTACCCCCTACCCCAGTCCCCTACCAAATTTCACATGGATTGGCCAATTTTTGTTCGACTTTTGGCATTAAAAGTATTCTAGACAAATTAAATGAAAAAGGGCGGAGCCACGTCCATTTTTAAATTTGCTTTTATTTTTGTATTTTGTTGCACCATTTCATTACTGGAGTAGAATTTTGACATAAAAAAATAAATAAATGTAAGGCGCGATAACCTCCGAAGAGATCTAAAAGGCCGATCTTCTCTTCCAATTTGCGTCGTGCTCCTCTTGATTTTCCCTACAAATTTCCGGGCGGGACCTACATGATTTTATGCTGACTCCGAACGGCATCTGCAAGGCAGATGAGTTTTCACTGAGAGCCTTTCATCGCAGAAATACACCCGGAGCGCTTGCCAAACGCTGCCGAGGGGCGACCCCGCTTAGAAAAATGTTATTCTAATTGAAAAACCTTATTTCTAAAATTTTTGATGTTGCTTTGCCCGGGGTTTGAACCCATGGCATCCGGTGTGGTAGGCGGAGCTCGCTACCATCACACCACGGTGGCCGCTATTGAATTTTGACATAATTTACTTATATACTGTAAAGATATTAAATTTTTTGTCAAAATTTGACTTTAAAAAAAATTTTTTTTAAAAAAGTGGGCGTGTTCGTCTTCCGATTTTGCTAATTTCTATTTAGCACACATATAGTAACAGGAGTAACGTTCCTGCCAAACTTCATCATGATATCTTCAACGACTGCCAAATTACAGTTTGCAAAACTTTTAAATTACCTTCTTTCAAAAGTGGCGGTGCCACGCCTGTTGTCCAAAATTTTATTAATTTTCTATTCTGCGTCATAAGGTCAACCCACCTACCAAGTTTCATTGCTTTATCCATCTTTGGTAATGAATTATCGCACTTTTTCCATTTTTCGAAATTTTCGATATCGAAAAAGTGGGCGTGGTTATAGTCCGATTTCGTTCATTTTAAATAGCGATCTGAGAACCAGGACTCTACATACCAAATTTCATCAAGATACCTCAAAATTTACTCAAGTTATGGTGTTCACGGATAGACAGACGGACGGACGGACGAACATGGCTAAATGAATTTCTTATTTCGCCCAGATCATTTCTATATATAGAAGTCTATATCTATCTCGATTAGTTTATGCCGTTACGGGGTACCGTTATGCGAACAAAGTTAATATACTCTGTGAGCTCTTCTCAGCTGAGTATAAAAACAGCAAAAGAAAAACATGTTTTTTTCTTCTTTTAATATAAAAACATTGAAGGCAAACAAGAGTGCCGCTATGTGTTGCAAACATTACTAGTATGGGAATTACAGCGTTTTGCTTATTTATGACAAGACACTTCATCATAATCAGCGCATGACATAAGGCAGGCAGCAAGTCAAAAATCAAGCCTACCAACAGCAAAGATCCTCAGGGGAGCTCATGCATACATACATACATAATATGCATACGTGTAAATATGTAGGCCGTTTTAGACTGAGCAGAGGATATAAGGCAACTAGAAGCGTAGTTTGAGTAGGCCGCCGTCCATTGAAGCGCATTGTGCCACATAAAGGATGACGTTGGTGATGTGCCTATAAATGCATACACAAACATATATATCTAAATATTAACGTCTATGTATATGTAGGGAACATATGATGACTTGAACAATATTAACATTAACAAGCTTGCAACATTATGTTGCATGCCCATTTTTTGTACTTTTTTACTAGCATACATGGCATTGCTATTTTTTTTTTTTTGCCGTCTTTCATTTACCTTTTTGTGTTTACTTGTTCGCTTTGGCTCATTTTCCCTGCATTAATGTTGAATGAGTTTAATTGAAACACGTTTGCTGTCTACTTAAAGTAACACATACACTCTTACAAGCCTACACATACAATGTAGTGCTTGGCCTAAATTACACTTAGTAGAGGTTTAACAATGAAAATATATTCTTTGAGCATATTTTATAATAACCGCAATCAACAAAGTCAACATAATTTAACAAAAGAACAACAACAATAATTTCACTCTAGGATCTCTTAGTCATCCACTTGTACATAGCTGGATCATACTGTTGTATAACAAGTCCTTCTTCCGCTTAATATTGTCGCAAATACAAACATATATTTATTTTTATAGCCCTATATTCTGAAAGTTCTTGAAAAGGAAGTGCTGCCTTAATTTGTACGTCACACAGAAGAAACAAAAAAATGCATAAAGAATCTTGTTGTTGATCTTTCACGGCTGCGCACAGTGAGTTAGAATCATAAGTAATAAAAATCTTGGGAGATCTCTATTTTCAGCGATCTATCGATCATTGGTCCCTTTCTCACCCGCGACTTAAAATTGTACCCTCTATTTTCATATTTTAACTTTTGTTCTTTTTTCCACCTACATGTTTTACATCTATAACTATTTAATAACAAATCTATAAAATTTCTTTAAAAACATATCTAACTTTTCGATAACAAATTGGTAACACTCCGACAACCAATCCGTAACCTTTTGATAACCTATCGATAGCATTGAATAAAATAACGATAACATTTTAATAACAAATCGATAACTTTTGAATAAGACATCGATAACTTTCCGATAGGAAATCAACAGCATTTCGAAAACAACTCGATCTGTTTTCAATAACATGTCGCTAACTTTTCAATAGATAATCCATAACTTTTCGATAATAACTAGATAAGTTTACGACAAAAACCGATAACTTTTCGATAAAAAATCGATATCTTTGACAACATTTGTTATCAGTTATTTCGGTAACAGATCTATAACTCGTTTATGCCACTTAGATGACAATCTATAAAAACCGATAGCTCGTCAATAAGATATGAATAACATGCCATAACACGTCGATAATAAATTGATAACTCATCAATAACAAAGCAATAATTAAAAAATTAATGCAAGATTTGGAAGCTCGTAATAGGTTTTTGAGTAACTTCTCAGTTAGTTATAGACCTGAAATTTAGAACGTGCTCCGGAGTTCACTGACAGTTAAACGAATATAGCAAAAAGTACAAAAAGTAAGTGTCGCATGAATGTAGATATTTAGGAATATCATACGGATCGGATGGTATCTTGCGATCAATTTTAGAGAACTTCGCATTGAGCTACAAACTAAATACCTTACACTTAGTTGAGAATCCGATAAAAATAAAATAAAATAAAAATTAACAAGTAAGGAAGGTTAAGTTCGGGTGTAACCGAACATTACGTACTCAGTTGAGAGCTATGGTGACAACATAAGGGAAAATAACCATGAGGGAAACCCTTGAATGTGTTTGTATGACATGTGTATCAAATGAAAGGCATTAAAGAGTATTTTATGAGGGAGTGGGCCATAGTTCTATAGGTGGTCGCTATTTAGGGATATCGCCATAAAAGTGGATCAGGGGTGAATCTAGAATGCGTTTGTACAATATGGGTATAAACGAAAGGTGCTAATGAGTATTTTAAAAGGGAGTGATCCTTAGTTCCATATGTGGACGCCGTTTCGAGATATCGCCATAAAGGTGGACCAGGAGTGACCCTAGAATTTGTTTGTACGATATGGGTATCAAATTAAAGGTATTAATGAGGGTTTTAAAAGGGAGTGGTGGTAGTTGTATATGTGAAGGCGTTTTCCAGATATCGACCAAAATGTGGACCGGGGTGACCCAGAATATCATCTGTTGGATACCGCTAATTTATTTATATATGTAATACCTGCAAAGATTTCAAAGGTTTTTTATTTCGCCCTGCGGACATTTTTCATTATCTTCTACTTAATATGGTAGGTGTTACAACCATTTTACAAAGTTTTTTCCAAAGTTATATTTCGCGTCAATAAAACAATCCAAGTACCATGTTTCATCCCTTTTTTCGTATTTGGTATAGAATTATGGCATTTTTTTCATTTTTCGTATCTTTCGATATCGAAAAAGTGGGCGTGGTCATAGTCGGATTTCGTTCATTTTTTATACCAAGATAAAGTGCGTTCAGATAAGTACGTGAACTAAGTTCAGTAAAGATATGTCGATTTTTGCTGTAGTTATCGTGTTAACGGCCATGCGGAAGGACAGACGGACGACCGTGTATAAAAACTGGGCGTGGCTTCAACCGATTTCGCCCTTTTTCACAGAAAACAGTTAACGTCATAAAATCTATGGCCCTACCCAATTTCCAACTAAACGAACCCTTGCTATGTTTGTGTGAAGATTATAACTCTCACTGGAGAATAATTGATATTTCCGACTCACTCTTTACCACAAAAAAAAAACGGTTCTATCTTCTCTTAATAATTAAAAAGTTATATGTATACTGCTACTCTATTGTATTTGCGAATCCATATTTCTCAGCTGATGAGTTTCACTGCAGCTGAGCAGTTTTAGACCTCGGCGCTTAAGAAGCCACTGCCTCTCAAAGACTCGGCAACAATAAAAATTATAAATTATAACTAAAACATAAATAAGAATTAGAATAAAAAAAATTATGTATTAAAAAAAAATTAACATGATTAGCCTGGTTTCATCGGGCAACTTCAGGGAAGTGCGCTGCCACAACGTCCGAGAAAAAAAAAGTGAGAGACAATCTTCAAAAGTGACAGCTTAGCACCAGAGATTTAACGACTACCTCCGACCTGGTGTTTATAGGATGCAGAGCTCGACGGTTGGTAGCCATGCTAGTAACAACAGCGCCAAAGTCTTAACTATACGCATTTAAATTAATTAAGAAAAGCCAGCTACTATTATGGAATTATCTACGACTGAACTATATAAAAACTTTTTAAAGATCTGCAAATAGGTGCTATTATCATTCCATAGGACATCACAATGTTAAAAGTCTCAATTGAAAGCACTGCGAGAGGACAAAATTAGAAGTAGTACTGTCTTCTACTGCTATAGTTCAGCGCTAGGTCGAACTAGTGCGATTCCCTGCAGGATAGAAGCTTGAAGATTTGCTAAAAGTTTCGCAAGAAAGTGCATGCATCGAGTTGTTTTGTTAAATAGTATGGAAGGGGAGGGGAGGTTTGATTGAACTGACCGGGCCGTGAGCAGCTCACATAGACAGAATGAGCCCAAACCCAAATACTCTATTAGAAACCAGGTCCTAAATTATATAAAAACTGCATTCTCTTGGCAAATACTAAAAGCTTCTAGAGCATTTGCTACTTGTTGTTTCTATATTTGATAGCTGTGACACGCCCAATAGCTATAGTCTTAGCTTTGCAAGCGCAAGGCACGAGCACAAAACGTGCTCGATCATTTTCTCCTCCTGCAAGCTGCACTTTCTATATCTGCTTTCACTGACAACGCTTAATTTGAAAGCATGTGATGCCAGAAGACAGCGTACAATCAGAATACCCATCATACGTCTACAGCTCCCTCTTTTCAATGATAAGTGTAACTTTGTTAGACTAATTTTATAAGACCAGCACATGAGCTTGGACACTTTGCAGAATCTTTGCTTGGCTCCACGCCTTTCTTGCTTCTCGATCTCTCGTCTTCTTTTAATCTTGATTGAGCATGTACGAAAAGGCAGCCGAGATATGGTTGATATTCGACAAAGCAGTCGATTTATTTAACACATTTCCCCGTCTGCAATTGTTTAATATCTAATAAATTCGGGCCAGCCAAATTGGCACTTTTGCTCGATGGAATTTAGTACTTTTAATTTTATATACAATAAAGTATGACCCACTGTGCTGTTTTGTACGTTTGCACTTTTAGTGCCTGTACTTAAGAAGAACATTTGGCACAGGAAATACCCTGCCATTGGACAAACACAGCAGAAACAGGTTTTAAGAGTGGTTATATGTTTTTGCTTAACCTGAAAATACCGGAGAGAAGCAGCGGCTTAATATGGCTATCACATCTGGGGCTAGCGATTTAATTAAATGCCAATGGCATAAAAAGAAATAAGTACAAGCAGGCTGTTCTAAAGCAACATAAGTTCTAATAGGAATAAATATTAATAAAATAATAAATTAAAAATGCTTAATATTAAATTAATTAACACCATGTGTGCAGGAATACAGTTTGTAATATATGCAAATAAATATGAAATTAATTTCAATATTTTATTCAAGACAAGCAAAAGCTCTGCGGATACATAAGGACGATCATTGTCTTCACATTTTTATAGCATTTAATTTCTAAGCACATATACAATAGGTTTCGTAAGGTGGAACAGGCCAGGCCAGTGTTACCAGAAGTATGTTTAACGACCAAGCCGAGAGACCCTATCGAAAACCCGAACCCATGTTATAAAATAGCTCCGTCGTTGTTGTTGTTGTTGTTGTTGTAGCGATTAGGTTACTCCCCGAAGGCTTTGGGGAGTGTTATCGATGTGACGGTCCATTGTCGGATACAGATCCGACACGCTCCGGTAACACAGCACCATTAAGGTGCTGGCCCGACCATCTCGGGAACGATTTATATGGCCACATTAAACCTTCAGGCCATCCCTCCCTCCCCACCCCAAGTTCCATTAGGAGCTTGGGGTCGCCAGAGCCTCGTCTGTTAGTGAAACGGGATTCGCCGCTAGAAGGTGAGGTTGACAATTGGGTTGGAGAAGCTATATATTGCGATACACAACCCCTTGAATCCCATAACTCCGTCGTCTTGGCAAATATTAGAAGCATTCTAGGAAAGTGGACTAGGGAACTAAACCCTGAACAGTATCCATGGTCTCCACAAGGAGAGGTAGACTTTTACATGACCCAGTTTCTAACCTGGACATGATTACTTCCCCAAACAGCTGCACAGAGTGGGCAAGGTTGATAACCCAAGCTGCCTGTACTGTGAGAAAATAAATAGATCTCCGATCAGCGAAGGAGGGTGGGATACGGTCAGAAGCATATATTTATCAGCAACGAGAAGACGGATGACTAGCCCATTAGCGTGAGAGTAGCCATAGGGCTCACTTAGCGCATACCCGTACCAGAAGTAATGCTAAAATCGGTTCAAGGTACGGGGATTTGCGCGGGCCGTGGGAGGTTAGGTTTTAGTGGGTAGTCCTTCAGGAAAGAAGGGAGTCCTACACTCGGAGAGTTTGGCAGTGCGGCTTAAATATCCTCCTTCCACGAAACACAAAAAAGGAGCAGTCTTGTACCTATGTATATTGCTTGCTGTTTCTAGATCCGAGAGCTATATCATTGCTGCTTTGCTGTCCGTGAAAAAATTGACGTGGCTGCATTTAGTCACGGCTACAACTTCTGCCTGAAAAATCGCTAAAGAGTTGGAGTTGTTTTCAAGGCTCCCGTTATACTAAGCATTGACAGCCTACATACATCTTCTAATTTGTTGAGGTATGTTTTATTTTTGAGTGGCCGTCCACCAAACAAGAATACTATAGTACAGGATAGGCTTTGCATTGCTGACCTCCTCCGTAGGTTGAGATACTGTAGGTACCTACCAAAACTTTGTCGGTATATTCAGGTTTTGACTCTGCAGAAAGATAAATATCTCCCACAAACATTTCGTTGTCCTCCAATGAGGCGGAACCACGTTAATGCGGTACCTAAACCGCTCAGCCACATAGTCGGACGCTAAGTCGTTCGACAAAGCCTTCACACTATCGACGAGGTACCGACTCTAGTGATGGGTACTTTTATGTTAGTCAATTACATGGCCTTGAGCCAGCCAACGCATTTTAGTAAATTAAGAAAAAATAAATATCATCAGTTTATAAAAAGCAATAAATCATGAAGTATCTCTAAGATAGCCACGCCTACTTGTATCCCAACTGTCACACGCTACCATGTAAACTGACAAAGGGACATGCCTACTTTTATACATACATACATAGTACGTAAATTACTTGGTTTGAGATATGTAACGCACAAACCCCACCACACAGACATGCCACATTACATGGCACTGTGGGACACAGCAGACGCAGACACAGGCATTCTTTAGCTTAAGTAGAGTTGAGCGGATTTTTGCAGTTGAAAAAAAAAACCAGCTATAGCAACAACAACAACCACATCAAATATTGTTATACCTAAAAGCAACAATGGAAACAAATTAAATTTTACTATGAAAAAAATTCAATTACAGTTGACAAAAGCGCCCCCACTCAAAAGCTGTCAGTTACAATTGCCTGGAGAATATTGGCAGGGATCACATATACGAATATACATACATACATAAGTATGTATTAAGGGTATGTGTGTTTGTGCAGAAGTGTGAATAAAACTCACATATCTGACTGGCATGATGACAAGCTGCAATAGCTGCAGAGCATAAACATAACAACATCAGAGCTGGCAGCTGAAACTTAACAACAAATATTTTGTTTTAACGGTGGTGGGGTGTTGATTCAATGTATTTTTGTATAATTGCAAAAAGCTCTTTAAAACCAAGGCAGCCCCAAGTAACTGATTACAATGATGGCGTAAAAACGGAAGCCGGCATCTATGGGCAGAACTTCAAGATATCGGCACCAATAGGGTGTACCACTCTATTTTTCAGGTAGTAATGGATGTAGTTGAAGTTCGCGGTAGAGAATGCCTTTGAAGGTGCTTATCCTCGAGGATTATCCTCATTATGTCAGGCAGCCAGGCAGCTTTGCGTGCCTTGCAGTATCACGCAATTACTTTGAAGCCAGTGGATAGATACATTGCAGTCCTAAGTGATCTCGGAGCCAAAAACAAGGTTTTGTTAGAATGGGTTCCCGTGCATCACGGACATGAAGCTAACAAAAATGCAGACTATCTAGTACCCTCTGTAACGAGAGTATCAGCCAAGCTCATTTAGCTAAGCAGAAGAGAACTACGAACTCTCACTGACTACTATACGGAACACTGAAATCTATGATATGTCTTTAGTATGTTTAATCTATCTTACACACAAATCTGTTGCTTTTGTGAACTGGAGTATGAAACAACATATCTCACTCTCTGCGAATGCGTCGCTCTAACAAGATAGAAACTTTCATATCTAGAGTAAAAAGCTTAAATTTAAACACATTAAAAGCCTCAACATAAAGTAATAGGCTCGATTCCGGTCTGGTCAAAGATGACTTGATACGAAACATTTGTTTACACTCTCATTTTTTCCGCTCTCACAAGGGATTTATCTGAAATTTGTGTTGGCAACAATTACACATAAATCCCTCGCGCCAGCTGAAGCGGGTGCCAGAACAAAAAATGTGCCACCTAAGACGAAAAACGGACCAAAAATTTCGGTAAACTTTAGCTTGACCTACAACTGTAGAATAGCGTTAAGAAATTATCGGAAAAAGGACAAAAATATTTGTTTTTTGGTGTAAATATTATTAGTTCGATGGCGGAAGGTAAATATTATTTCCCATTCAAAAGTTATCACTAAAAATAGATTTTGTAAATATGAAGTCCCGATGCAACCAGTCCATTTTGATCACAGAACCTTGAACTTTAGACATGCAGGATAAGCCCTATCCGTTAAGTGATGTTAACTATTATATCATAGGTCCGATTTACTCAAATTTCAAAAGAACATATGGTTTTCACTGCGATTTAAATGCGTTACAATATTTGACTAATTAAATTAATCAAAATGTAAATTTTACTTGGATTTGTTTATATTTAACTCTAACTGGTCATATTATTGTAAAATAAGTTTAAAGAAATAAATATTTTACGACTATCATTTTATTAAATGATTGAAACTATAATCGCCGAAATGTATGTCAAAAATCTCCATATTCAGATCTATTAATTTTTGTTTGGAGTGGCATCATTGATAAATGTTATAAAAAATGTGCATTTTGACAGCTCTCTCTCGAAACAAAGAGTTGCAAATCCATTCATCTATGTGTCTGGTATTTTCGCGTGAGCGGACGTGCGGTGTCATCCTCGGCTCAACGTCAATTTTCGGTCTTTTTTTTTTTGCGTTGACTGGAAAATTAAAATATGCCTCAAGGTTGGCTTCGGTGCTCCCCTTGCGCGTTTTGGAGGAGTTAGGAGATGCGATACCTCCCTGACCGGAGTTAGGGTGGTATTCTTGCATTCCTAACAGGAATCAAAAATTCGTTGAAAAAACATGGCGTCTAGCCACATAAGGAGAACAATACAAATTTATATAGATGGAATTTCTCGAATTTTTTCTAAACAAAGAAAATTGAAACTACAATTAAATTAAAATTAATAAAAGTACGTTAAAGAATTGGCGTTGGAGTTGTAGCTTTCGATCTGGCCAAACAATTCGAACCTAATTCGACCTTCATCCGGTATTCTTATATACGCGCAATGAAGTAACTTAAATATCAAAAAAATAAAAAAATTAATAGGCTGAAAGGTCAAGCACAATAAATCTAAATAAAGGTGGAACATATTTATAATATATATCCCATACAACCGACTGTTCAGGTAAGAGGATTTTCATCATTTTTATTCCCATCTTGACAATTTTTTCAGACAACCATCTATGCCCAATACGTAAGCTTTTGGTAAAATTTGATGTTGCTAGCTGTTAAATTGAGACAGAAATGGGACAGAAATTGCGAAAGCCCTCTTATTAAACAATCGATTGTATGGGAGGTATATGCTATAGTTGTCCGAGCCGGTCGATTCCGACAAATGTCAAATCCCCCATTAAAATATTCCTGCTTACCAAATTTCATCAAGATATCTCAAAAATTGAGGGAATAGTTTGCGTTCAAACAAATGGACAGATAGACAGACGGACGGACGGACGGAAGGACGGACAGACGGACATGGCTAAATCAACTTAGCTCGTCCCCTGATCATTTGGTATACTTATTGGTGGGTCCAACGGAAACATATACATAAAAAAAATTTGGAGCCTTGAAAATGAAAAAAATCGATTTCGACCAAAACAAGTCCCAAAAACCAAAAAAAAATTTTTTTTTTAAAACTGTTAATGCCAGTGGGATAATAATTTTAAGTGGGATAGGAGCTATGAGACAAATTCGTTATCATCGGCAACACTTTTGCACGTTTCTAAAGAAACCCTTAAACAAAAATGGCGAAAAAATAAATTTTTTCACCAAAACACTCCTGAAAACCCAAAAAATATTTTCTTTTTCAAAAAACTGTATCGCCAAAGTTTTTGTGGACAATTTTGAGTCGGACAGGGTATACATGAAAATTTTAAAATCAAACGAAAATTTTTTAAGTAGGTCATGAAAAAAAGCTTAAAAATAAAATAAAAAAAGTCAAAAAACTCAAATTTTGCAGGCTCGAAAATTATTTTTTTGGGTATGCGTAGTGGAACTTTTTTTCTTGAGCCCAAAACCTATCGAAAAATGGCGCGATATAGGTTAATAAATCGATCCAGCTTACTATACACTATTTGAAAAACCAGTGGAAAATGAGAGTGAAAATAGCAGTACAATTAAAACAAAAAGGAGTGTATAAAAAAAATTAAATCAAAAAATCAGCAGCGCAAGAAATCAAAAGGCAACAAGTGAAAAAAATAGAACGCTGCGACTTTTGATTTATTTGCATGACAACCGGGTTAATTACAACATGTTGTGGTTTCACGTTTTAAGCGCACATACACAGCAACATACATACATATGAGCTAGCACTTGTGTGCTTATTCAGGAGCTCAGCTATGGCTTGGTTACTAAACGAACGAGTTTTTTTCCTCCCATTTATTCTGTTTGCACTTCCCTATCCTGCTTGCCTTTCGGCACCTACGTACATGGCTGAAGCTTACTGACACTGACTGACCACCAAGACCAGGAGTATCTATGTTGGTTGCTACTCTAGTGACATGTAACGCTTCGTTGAGCACAAAAAAAAAACAACAACAATCAAAACAGAAAAAAAAATACATCTCTTTTATTCCAATCAATACACCTACTTTCCATACAACTTGATATAAAAACCTACACAGATTTTTAATTGCATAAGAGGATACAGATATGTATAAGTGGGTATGTGTGTATGTGTTTATATGGATGTGTGAATATTTATTTACGGTACTCGTCCCATATATATTACATACCAAGTATTCATTTTACGTTTATTTATGTAGGTACGCTTTGACCGTTGCTTTTGCACATTTGAGCCAAAAAGCTGAGACTCATCCACAGTAATTTGCCACTCATTTTGGTGCAGCCATGAATAAAAGCTTATAATAGATGGTGAGAATGAGTTTGGAGTGAGTATCATGTACCTACTCGTAAATTTCGATGTGCGAACATACAGTTGGAGGCCTGTCGTCGATAACAAAGCGGTAACAGTTAGATAACAAATCGATAACACGGATAATTTTTCGATAGTTAATGGATAATTTTTGGAAAACAAATCCATATTTCTACGCAAAAAATGATAACTTATGTATAACCAAATCGATAACACGCTGTTAACCAGTAAGTAACACTCCGACAACCAATCGATAATATTTTGATAACATATTGACAAATTTTCTATTAATATTCTATAAATTTTCGGTATTAAATCTTTCCGATTGCAATCAATAACATTTATGTATTATATATTTAGTCTTCGATCAATAGGTGATAACTTTTCGATAATAAATCTATAATATTTTATAAAAAAGGGATACATTTTCAATTATGTAATCGATAAACTTTGTTATTGAAAGTAAATTTACAATATCTAGGTACTAAATAGATACTTACTTAGTTACTTACTTACTTAATTGGCGCTTAACCGTCTAAACGGTTATGGCCGTCCAACAAGGCGCGCCAGTCGCTCCTTCGCTCCGCCAACCGGCGCCAATTGGTTACACCAAGGGAGTTTAAATCGTTTTCCACCTGGTCCTTCCAACGGAGTGGGGGCCGCCCTCTACCTCTGCTTCTATAGGCGGGTTCCGATAGAAACACTTTCTTGGCCGGAGCATCATCTTTCATTCGCATAACATGGCCTAGCCAGCGCAGCCGCTGCGTTTTAATTCGCTGGACTATGTTGATGTCTGCGTATAGCTCGTACAGCTCATCATTAAATCTTCTACGGTACTCGCCATCGCCAACGCGTAGAGGTCCATAAATCTTTCGAAGAACTTTTCTCTCGAACACTCCCAAAGCCGCTTCATCTGCTGTTGTCATGGTCCATGCTTCTGCCCCATATAGCAGGACGGGTACGATAAGTGACTTGTAGAGTATGATTTTCGTTCGCCGAGAGAGGACTTTACTTTTCAATTGCCTACCTAGTCCAAAGTAGCATTTATTGGCAAGATTGATTCTTCGCTGGATTTCAGTGCTGATGTTGTTGCTAGTGTTGATGCTGGTTCCCAAATAAACGAAGTCTTTTACTACTTCGAAATTATGGCTGCCAACAGTAGCGTGGTTGCCAAGGCGTATATGCGCTGACTCTTTGCTCGATGACAGCAGGTACTTCGTTTTGTCCTCATTCACCATCAAACCCATCTTTACCGCTTCTTTTTCCAGCTTGGAGTAAGCAGAACTAACAGCGCGGGTGTTTAGGCCGATGATATCAATGTCATCAGCATATGCCAGTAATTACACGCTTTTATAGTATATTGTTCCAGTGCGGTTAAGTTCTGCAGCTAGTATAATTTTCTCCAGCATCAAATTAAAGAAATCGCACGATAGGGGGTCACCCTGTCTGAAACCTCGTTTAGTTTCGAACGGCTCGGAGAGGTCCTTCCCAATTCTGACTGAGCTGATGGTGTTGCTCAACGTCATTTTGCACAGCCGTATAAGTTTTGCTGGGAAACCAAATTCAGACATAACGGCATATAGGCAGCTCCTTTTCGTGCTGTCGAAGGCGGCTTTGAAGTCGACGAAGAGGTGATGTGTGTCGACTCTCTTTTCACGGGTTTTTTCCAAGATTTGGCGCATTGTGAAAATCTGGTCGATGGTAGATATACCAGGTCTGAAGCCGCACTGATAAGGTCCAGTCAGCCGGTTCACGGTGGGCTTCAATCTTTCGCACAATACACTTGAAAGGACCTTATATGCGATATTAAGAAGGCTGATTCCACGATAGTTGGTGCATTTTGCAGTATCCCCCTTCTTGTGGACTTAGCAAAGAACACTTAGATTCCAACCGTCGGGCATGCTTTCTTCCGCCCATATTTTGCTAAGAAGCTGCTGCATGCGCCTTACCAACTCCTCGCCGCCGAACTTGAATAGCTCCGCAGGCAATCCATCAGCGCCCACGGCCTTGTTCTTTTTCAATCTGGTTATTGCTATTCTAACTTCGTCATAATCGGGCGGGGGGACATATATTCCATCGTCATCGATTGCGGGATCGGGTTCTTCATCTCTGCGCGGTGAATTGCTGCCTCCATTTAGGAGGACAGAGAAGTGTTCCCTCCATAATCTAAGCACTCTCTGGACATCAGTTACAAGGTCGCCGTTTTCATTCCTACAGGAGTTTGCCCCGGTCTCAAAACCTTCCGTCTGTCGCCGTATTTTTTGGTAGAATTTTCGGGCGTTATTCCTGGTGGCTAGCAGCTCAAGCTCCTCGCACTCACGCCTTTCTGCTTCTTCTTTTTTCTTCCTGAAAAGGCGCCTCGCTTCCCTTTTCAACTCACGATAGCGTTCACACACTCCTCTTGTCGCGCTCGCTTTTAACGTAGCCCTGTAGGCAGCGTCTTTTCTTTCGGTTGCAACGCGGCATTCTTCATCATACCAGTTGTTTTTTCGTCGCCGCCCGTAACCAATTTTTTCCTCGGCGGCAGTATGAAGTGCTTTGGAGATATGCTCCCACTGCTCCTGTATTCCTTCAGGATGAGTTGTGCCCTCAGAGAGCAGGTGTGAGAGTCGAGTTGCGAAATCATTGGCAGTATGTTGTGATTGAAGCTTTTCGACTAAATAGATAACTGATATATATATCGTAGATAATAAACTGTTATCAAACCAATAACTGGACAATACCCCGTCTACAAAAAATTTTTAACTCGTCGATAACAAAACGCTAATATTTCGATAGCAAATTGATAACACTCCATCATATAGCGGCCTATGTTCCAGCTTTAGTTGTGACTTCTTAACTTTCTTTCCTTTTCCCTCCTTTCAATTTTCCTTTATTTTAGCTTTTATTCCCTTACTCTCCTATCCTTTCATTTACTTTCCTTTTCTTTCCCTTCCTGTCCTTTTCTTTCCTTTCCTTTCTTTTCCCTTCCTTTCCTTTCTTTTACTTTTTTCTAACTCCATTCCGTTGGTGACATCATGATTCCAACTCATCATTATTTATAGAGTTGTAGCAAAATGAGTTTTCAGTACGTCGACACTCGTCGCTTGGCCTTTAGTTGGACAGTGGTGTGTCAAAATTTATCAAGAGGATTTCGAATGAGCACTTGCTAACCTGGCCCGAATGGTCCTACTGTAGTGAAAAATGTCATTTTTGCTAAGTTTGTCGCACAGTTCACCCATTATGTTTAAGACCAGACAGCCCTACAGCATCCAGTGAACAATCTGAACCCGCATTATGTTTTTCGATCAGTGTCTGAAATCCATTTTCACTAAAACGATAACTATGCATCTGTCAAACTATTTCTTAAAATTAAAATAAATTATGGATATAACGAGTACTATTTGTATTTGTTTTAAGTATTTTAATTTCAGGGCCGCTGATGTAAAAATCACTAACCACCATTTAAATACGGTGCTTGACAGGGCTCGTTATACGTTCTAAGCACATAGACCATAAAGGTTGAAAACAGAGCTTGAAGCTTATTGTGGCGAGACTCTGCTGCACAGCAACGAAGGACAGTAGGCACTGTGGTAAAAGTGGAAAAAGCAATACATTTTTTTGATTTTTCAACCACCACCTTCGCATATCAGTCAGCTGAGCAATAGTCACTTCACTAATGAGGCCCAATTTGGCATGCCTTACTATCGCCTTTCGGAATCGACGTCTTCGTCGGGATTGAGCATGAGAGTGGGAGTGAAATCGGAGTAAGAGTGAGAGTAAGAGTGTAACTGGGAGTTGGAGTGAAAATGGTAGCAAGAGCCGGGTAGAGAGTTAAAGTGCCAGTAATAGTGAGAGTGAGAAGGTTAGGTGGAGACTGAGTTGGAGTGGGAGTCGGAGAGAAATAGATGGAATAAGGGACGGACGATAATAAGAAGAATAGGGTAGACAAAATTGTTACAGAGAGAATAGGTGAAGCGATGATCACTTTTCGAATGTAGGTAAACGTACTTGCAGGAAGAGCAAAAGCTGCCGGGTACACTAGTGCTAGAAATATAAGAAAGAGCTGAAAAAAAAACGTAATGCATTGCTTAACGCTTTCAGGACTATGGGAAATATATTTCCCATGAATAAATTATGGAATTTTTATATTTTCTTATATGGTAACTCTGTTCAAGCGAGTGTGTTTAAACATAAAAAGGGGAGTCCCCATAATCAAGTTAAGAAGATTGACAGTATTTTCAAATATTCTTTATTAAAAGTGTAAGTAAATTCGGCAAACTTTCGAGGAGTGAAGTGTGTTCATATTTATTTAACTTATTTAGAATTTCGTATTTCAAATTGTTTTTAAGAGATTTTTATTTGTTGAATGGTAAGTAAGAGACTAAACAATGATCAATTTTATGTAATTAAATGGGAAAAAGTATCTAAAAATAAAGAATTATTATAAGGGAAACATGTTTCCCTGTGGACCACAATGGAAATTTTAAGGTACTATTTTTATTATTACTTTATGTTGCGATTAACTCATTTATTCATGTTTTTCGAATTCACTAGACAAAATGGCTGGAAAAAGATGCAGGGAATTTCATCTGAAAGAAGATGAGATTTTACAATTACTCATAGCTGACAATAGTGATGGTGAAGATGAACTACGAGAACAAGATCAAGAATACCTTACTCAGGATATGGAAAATTGTGTAGGTGTGGTAGAAATAACAACAAGTTCAGTCCAGGAAGTTCAAGAAGACAAATCGGATGAGAATCCTGTCCATTCCTCTGTTGAAGAAGTTCAAGAATATCTTGCTCAGGATATGGAAAATGGTGTAGGTGTGGTAGAAATAACAAGTTTAGTCCAGGAAGTTCAAGAAGACAAATCGGATGAGAATCCTGTCCATATCTCTGATGAAGAAGCTCTTGTTTTCAGTTGGATAAAGGACTCATATGCGCTGAGTATCTTTCGAGAAACTGACAATGAGTTCGGTAGCATAAATATATTCTGCGAAAAGTCTGCTATGAAATTGATTGCAAAGCAAAGATAAAATACTACTTACGCATTTTTTTCGATATAATGGATATTGCTATGAACAACTCATATTTGGTGTATAAAAAGTTACATTAGAAGAAACTTGTAGAGGGACCTCTTTTGAGCAGAATGGAATTTCGTCAGAATATTGCTCGAAACCTTATAAATGAATTTTCATGTAGGCAAAGATTCAGGCCGTCCGTAGTGAATAAACCGAAGAGTCAAGTCGGTGTGAAGCGAAGTTTACCAATGCACAATATGCAAAAAGTAAATAACATGAAGAGGTGTGTAAATTGCGCTATGAAGCGGATTGAAAATAGGACGCATAACATATGTGTAATGTGCAACGTTCATCTCTGTTATACTAGCAAAAGAAACTGTTTGCATATTTCCATAAATGATTTATTTTCCAAAATCTATATATTTTCACAACAAATTTCTAAAGTTCGCATTATTAGAAAACAAATGTTCCCTGCTATTGCGAAATTCCCATTGAGGTCCATAGGGAAATATTTTTCCCAAGAAATTACAAAAAAACCGTGAAATTAATTTAAAAGTCGAATTGTTTTTTATGTATTTTGCTTTCAAATCAACTAAATAAAACAGACGTACAACAAAATTTACTTGTAGTTTTCTTACGGTCCTGAAAGGGTTAAACCATAGGTGGTGCTAAGTGACATGTTGTGCACAAACGTGCACGCAAATATCATATCAAATGTTTTCATATCGATATTAAAATCATTGTCTAAGAAAGCGAGTAATATTCGACGCATAAAAATGATGTTGGAACATTGCACCATCACTTAGACATTGACACTTAAATCATAGACAATTTGTCTACCACATTTGCGTACTGTAATATGAAACTAAAGAAATTATAGGAATTTAAGAAGACAAATGAAATTAAATCTGTATATATGTAGCGGTAAAATGAGCATATGTGCATAAGTGACTACATAAATTAAAAAAAAAAAAATCAAACGCACATGCTTATAATACATTTACGGTGACGACTTGAATACATATGCTGGTGGTACCAACCAATTTAGCTTTACTTTGAGGTGCCACATGATGCCGGCGCATAAGTGCACAATCGCAACTCCCACACGTGCCACATAAATATGGTGAGAGTATATAAATATAGTAGATTTCTTTGTGTTCGTTTTTATATCCATTAGCTTATCCTCGAATGGTATATGGCACACAAGCTCATGTGGCGCAATACAAAGATACTGAAAAAAAAAAAAAACAAAAAATTTTTGACTGTTACCTTTTATGTTGCGTCTCAAGGCGCGAAAATCATTTGCTTGTGCAAAATTTTGTTTATCAGTAGATGAAATAAAAAATACTGACTGGACAACTGAAAGGTTGGTCGCGTGGTCGCTTAGCTAGTGTTGTAACAGCAACAATAATTCCTAGTGGGTGCTGAAGTTAGTTGTTTGTCAGCCCGTGTGCTAGTGTTACTACTTAGTTGCAACAATGTATAAAAACGTACGTCTAAGTTAACACACTGTGGGTTCATTTTGAATAAACAGAAAATAAATAAAGAGGTGGCGCCCGTTGGGTCTTCAATTCAAATGTAGCTATAATACCAAAACCCTTATCTACTTCTGGCAAGTGGAAAAATGAAATAAACGACCTTTGATTCACGGATTTTTTTTCTTTTACTAACTGTGACTGGTGCCACGCCTATTTTTCCGAAATTTTATTAAGAGTCTATTTTGCGTCATAAAATTATTCTTCTCGCCAAGTAGCACCAATTTATCAGTATTTGTTAACACAATATCCCAGTTTTTCCATTTTTAAAATTTTTGCCCCTTTTTCAATTCTTGCTCAAGTCTCTGTTTATATCAATTCTGAGGTAAAACATAAGTACAATGTAGTTATATGCCGCAAGGAGTAGGGTCTGCGGTATACTGCGCTGATCCGGAAATAAGCAGATCCGACAGGCTGCCGAATTACTGTAGCGTTTTCCAAGCGGAAACATTAGCCGTAACCAAAGCAGTAGAAACCCTGGAAGAGAATAGCTTAAGCTGCAACCGTGTTAACTTTTATATTGACAGTCAAGCAGCAATTAAGGCAATAATCTCGCATAGCACAGCATCTAAATGCGTGTTAGAGTGCAAACAGTCTCTGGAGAGAATCGAGGCAGGGAGAAGCATACATCTATATTGGGTCCCAGGGCATATGGGAATAGATGAGAATGAAAAAGCGGACGACCTAGCTAAAAATGGCGCATCCCTTGAAGCTTGCTTCGTAGACGTCCCAATTAGATTGGGCGAGATTAAGCGAAGGCGAGAGGTGCACATGATCGACCAAGCGGGAAAGGCGTGGGTTCAAGCGCGTGGCTGTAAAGTGTCGAAAATTATGTTAAGGTCTTACAACCTTAGACTAACAAAGTTGCTTCTATCATTAAAAAGAGAGGACTGTAGACTCATGACGGTTATTCTGACTGGACACGGCCTTCTGGCGTCACATGCCTTTAAATTAGGCTTGGTCAGTGATAGCAGTTGTAGGAAGTGCGGGTTGGAGGAGGAAACGATCGAGCACGTTCTGTGCTCGTGCCCTGCACTTGCCAGGCTAAGACTCCAGCTATTAGGAGTGATACAGCTGCCAGATCTAGAAGCAACAAGTGACTTAAGTCCTAGGAAGCTTCTAGTATTTGCCAAGAGGACGGAGTTATTTTATAACGTAGGTCCTGGTTTTTGATAGGGTTTTTCAGTTTGGTCGTTAAAACAAACTTCTGGTAACACTACGGACTCAATCAGTCTATATATATATATATATATATATATATATATATATATTTCCACTTGATATCTTTAAGAAGTTTTCGTTTCCGGCTTGCAAAACTTAAAAATTTATTTGTTTTAAGTGTGGGCGGTCATTTTCCGAAATTTTACCACATTTCTATGGAATTCAGCTTGCATTTCAAGTTTAATCACTTTATCGGTCCTTGGTAATGAATGAACTATCGAATTTTTCCACTTTTCGAAATTTTCCAAAATACCAAAATTTGGAAAAGATATCTGAATTTTTACTCAATTTTATCGTGTCAACATATGGACGGAAATGGCCCAAACAAAATTTTTCGATTCTGATAAGTTTGTTATAAGAATTTATTTCTTTATTCTAATATCTATAACCGTCCTCAGAGACGTAATCGCCAAGTGGGCTTGTGCCTTGCCCTTGGAAGTTTGAAACAACTCCATCTAGCCATTTTGAGCATGCACTATTGTTGCACGTTTACAACTCAACATACTATAGCTCCCCGCAATATTCAAGTGCGCCCCTATAATACTGTTAATGAGACTAGGCAGATCTCTGCGCTTCGAAAGACAACTGTTCGTAGGTCTGCGAGCAATAATAGTCATCCTCCCGGCATAAAACTCAGTCACAACGTTACCCGCATTGATAATCAGTTCAACTTTCTACTCTGTGTTCATTCCATATAAGCCCTAACTATATCCTTTTTGACTTTGCTTTACCAGCTTTTGTAGAAGATGATTCCTCGCAATTACGAATTATCCTCCCTCTGGCCTTCAACTTTAGAATTTTATGCGTTTCCTCTCTTCTTTTGGAATCAGTAACTTCTCGCAATGAAAATGTTTAGTTTGATTTTGTTCCGATAAGTTTTGGTATGCTTCACCGTAAATTTTCCAAGCGTAGGCGTTGCTTACTCAATACACGAAATTACTTACATTTACAGGTATGTAATGCTTATCGATCTATACTTACATGCACATGTTTAAGAAAAAACTTAGCAGGTATATATGAGATGGTCATGGAAGGTTGCCAAATAGAAATTAGCGAGGCAGACAGCTGGGTATGACCACCGCTGAGTTACCTCATGAGAAACATCGACAAATATGAGACTAGAACAACGTTATTTCTGTAGGCTAACCGAAATGATTGCAAGGTCTCAAGGTCCTTGCGGCCGTGGTTGGATAGGAAAGCAACTAGCTTTCTTCTTACCGTAAACAGAACTGCAGTGAGATTAACTAAGGGTGTTATCACAGTTTATTGCGCTAATGCATCAATGCTGCGACGGTGGCGCATACCAACAAGCTCTTCTGCAGAAGCTGAAAGAAAAGGAGTCTATTCGTCAGTTTCGCTGCCGATGTTCAGGATTGCAAAACGATTTCTGGGCTAAGGGTCTGGCAGAGTTTGAGAAAGAGGATCTTTACTACTCAAGTTCATCAGACAAAACAAGCGGTTCGTTGAGGACCAAAGGAAGTAACGTGGTTAGGAAATCCACCAAGAAATACCTTTCACCACGAGGTACAACTATATTTCTCTCTTCATATGAGTTCTGATGTACGTTTGGATTTAGTAAGGCTTGTGCAATCAAATAGTGCAATCTAATCTGATATTTAATATCTGGCGTGGAATTTGTATGCGGTCAAAATAACGAACTTATTTGCTTACATCGAATAACAAGTAAGGAAGGTTAAGTTCGGGTGTAACCGAACATTACATACTCAGTTGAGAGCTATGGTGACAACATAAGGGAAAATAACCATGTAGGAAAATGAACCGAGGGAAACCCTGGAATGTGTTTGTATGACATACGTATCAAATGAAAGGCATTAAAGAGTATTTTATAAGGGAGTGGGCCATAGTTCTATAGGTGGACGCCATTTAGGGATATAGCCATAAAGGTGGATCAGGGTTGACTCTAGAATGCGTTTGTACGATATGGGTATCAAATGAAAGGGGTTAATGAGTATTTTATGAGGGAGTGGGCCATAGTTCAACAAGTGGACGCCATTTAGGGATATAGCCATAGAGGTGGATCAGGGTTGACTCTAGAATGCGTTTGTACGATATGGGTATCAACCTAAAGGTATTGAGAGTTTTAAAAGGGAGTGGTGGTAGTTGTATATGTGAATGCGTTTTCCAGATATCGACCAAAATGGTGACCAGGGTGACCCAGAACATCATCTGTTGGATACCGCTAATTTATTTATATATGTAATACCTGCCAAGATTTTAAGGGTTTCTTATTTCGCCCTGCAGAACTTTTTCATTTTCGTCTACTTTTCTAAAGTTATATTTCGCGTCAATAAAACAATCCAATTGCCTTACCATGTTTCATCCCTTTTTTCGTATTTGGTATAAAATTATGGCATTTTTTTCATTTTTCGTAATTTTCGATATCGAAAAGGTGGGCGTGGTCATAGTCGGATTTCGTTCATTTTTCATACCAAGATAAAGTAAGTTCAAGTAAGCACGTGAACTAAGTTCATTAAAGATTTTTGCTCAAGTTATCGTGTTAGCGGCCATGCGGAAGGACAGACGGACGACTGTGTATAAAAAATGGGCGTGGCATTAACCGATTTCGCCAATTTTCACAGAAAACAGTTATCGTCATAAAATCTATGCCCCTACCAAATTTCAAAAGGATTGGTTAATTTTTGTTCGACTTATTGCGTTAAAAGTATCCTAGACAAATTAAATGAAAAAGGGCCGAGCCACGCCCATTTTGAAATTTTCTTTTATTTTTGTATTTTGTTGCACCATATCATTACTGGAGTTGAATGTTGACATAATTTACTTATATACTGTAAAGATATTAAATTTTTTGTTAAAATTTTACTTTAAAAAAATTTTTTTTTAAAAGTCGGCGTAGTCCTCCTCCAATTTTGCTAATTTTTATTAAGCGTACATATAGTAATAGGAGTAACGTTCCTGTCAAACTTCATCATGATATCTTCAACGACTGCCAAATTACAGCTTGCAAAAATTGTAAATTACCTTCTTTTAAAAGTGGGCGGTGCCACGCCCATTGTCCAAAATTTTACCAATTTTCTATTCTGCGTCATAAGTTCAACTCTATCTAATCTACCAAGTTTCGTCGCTTTATCTGTCTTTTGTAATGAATTATCGCACTTTTTCGGTTTTTCGAAATTTTCGATATCGAAAAAGTGGACGTGGTTATAGTCCGATATCGTTCATTTTAAATAGTGATCTGAGATGAGTGCTCAGGAACCCACATACCAAATTTCATCAAGATACCTCAAAATTTACTCAAGTTATCGTGTTAACGGACGGACGGATGGACGGACGGACGGACATGGCTCAATCAAATTTTTTTTCGATCCTGATTATTTTGATATATGGAAGTCTATATCTATCTCGATTCCTTTATATATGTACAACCAACCGTTATCCAATCAAACTTAATATACTCTATGAGCTCTGCTCAACTGAGTATAAAAACCAAACCTTAAGAAACCAGCAAAGCTAGATTAAACCACTGGTGGACAATTAAATCGTTCATCTAGCAAAGTCATGGTATATAATGTAAAACATTTTATGCAGATTTTATTAAAATATCATTGTTCATAAAAATGTCGATTTATGTGTATGTAAATAATCTTTTTTAATATGTGTACCCACATCTCTTATGCTCGTCATCTTGTTGTTGACTTTTGTCGCTACTTTAGCTCTTGCCATTATCGATTATGTAAATGTAAAATAGCATAAAATTCATTGAATACCATTATGATGGCATCAGCCGACAACAAAATCAATGCCGCAATCAGCGTCATGGCGTAAATGGTACAGTGGGGTAAATGTGAGAAATATCACAGTAAAAAAGTCAAGAAATGTATTGAAACCATCCCGATGACTGCAATGAAAACCATTTAGCACATTCCACCAGTGCACCTCGTGGCGAAGAACACATCGTAGGCGACTGCAACGAGACTCAAATCCTCGAGGCAACTTGAGCGCAGACCATACCGTGGCTCTGGCGACCCCGAACTGCTTATGGATCTAGGTGGTGGGAGGGCGGTATGGCCTAGAAGGTCGCATTTGGTCATAACAAATAGTTCTCGAGATGGTCGGGCTTTCGGAGAGTGTTCTTATCGCTACAACAACAATGGAGAAGCATTGATCTATATTGGATCCCAGAGCTTTTCCATAGATGGGAATTAAGTAAATGAGCTAACTAAAATGGACGGATCCCTCTAAGCCTGCTCCGTTAGACGTTCCAATCAAATTAGGCTGGAGAAAGCGAGATTCCCACAAGATCGATTAAGCGTGCACCACAGCGCGGGATTGCAGAGTGTCGAAGATCATGTGCAGGTCTTACATCCTCATACTGAGAATGTTAGTGCAATCATTAAAAACAAAGAAATGTAGGCAAATGATGGGTATTCTCACTGGCCACTGCATTCTGGCGTCATATGCTTTTAAATTTGGTCTTGTCGATGATAGCAGACTTAAGTAATGTGGGTTGGAGGAAACAGCGATCGCTCACTTTTTGTGCTCATGCCCTGCGATAACCAGTCTAAGACTGCAGCTATCCCATCTAGAAGCAGCAAGTAAAATAGGTCAATTTTATAACAAAGGTCCTGGTTTCTGAAAGGGTTTTTCAGTATGGTCATTGAGAAAGCTTCTGGTAACAACTTCTGAACTCATTGAGTCTATGAGGGGTGTTCGCTCACCAGCCAGTTCCACCTAACCTAGCCTAAGTTAACAAACTTTCAGAGAGTCATGAATTGAAAAGTTAAGAGACCAATAACTCCATTGAACGCCCTATACAAATAGTGATCACACTGTAAAATCTAGACATCCTCGTCAACATCGTTAACAACTACAGAGCTTGCTTGTCAAAAAAAGAGAAACAACAAAATCACTAACATTAAAGACAGTTTGAAAAAAAAATATTCATTGAATATATTAAAACTTCGAGCAGTCAATATCAACGCGTTTGTGCACATCACTATCTGCGTCATATAAAAAAGCTACTGCGGCGATGCGCCTATGACACCAGACACGCTTAGCCAACGTCGACCAACAACCAGCCATCCAATCTAGCCATCGAGTGCAACCAATAGCAATTGGCCAGTTTTGCATGCAGCCAACAAATATTTGCAGTTCGCTGCATGGGCGGCCAGACAATTCACAACTATTTGACTCTGTGGCAATTTGTGAGTTAATTTTCCTTTACGAGACGATTTTTGTGCTGATTGTTGTATACAGCGTATTTGTTGATGCTTTTACGCATGAGCAACAATACTTTATTGTTATTATTTGAGGCCTTATAAGTAAGTACTGGAATGAATATTTTTATAGAAGAAGTATTTGTATGGATGTGTTACCTTGGGTTATCAACTACATAGTATTTATGGCGATAAGTGTTTTTGCCGTTGTTGTAAATTTACTTGCATTCACAATATTTTAAAGTAATGTAACATTTTTATTCATTAATTTTACAGATAAGTTGTGGCATACATATGGAGTATTCCATCCCGTTTCGACCAATTTTGAACCCGACCCCTTTAGAATTGGCTGAAAGTTTTTCTCCTTTTTCTAGCTTACGAAAGACGTTTTTCAGAAGTTTTTCAAATTTTTTCATCCAACTCAAAAAAAGTTATGATTTTTTAAAAAAACACCGTTTTTGTTTTCAAAATGCTATAACTTTTTCAAAAATTGACCATTTGGGATCTTTTTTTTTAATTTGTTTTTAAATGTACTTTTCGGAAAAAATTCAAAAAAATTTTTTAAGTTTTTTTTTGTAATTTTTCAGTTTTTCGGGATTTTTCGAATTTCGCCCTTTTTTTCTCATAAAAAACTTCAATCAATTCTGCAATCATCCCCACTAATCCTGGAGTGGGCCGCGAATTTTTAGTTTTTTTTTTTTATTTAACACCGTTTTTTCAAAATATTTGAAACTTATTTTGAGTTGGAAAACGGTGTTTTTTTTTTCAAAATGCTATAACTTTTTCAAAAATTGACCGTTTGGGATCATTTTTTTTTTTTTTTTTTAATATGTTTTTAAAAGTACTTTTCGGAAAAAATACAAAAAAAATTTTGAAGTTTTTTTTTTTTTCAATTAAATAAAAAAAAAAAAACAAAAAAAATTCTCGGCCCACTCCGAGATTAGTGGGGATGATTGCAGAATTGATTGAAGTTTTTTATGAGAAAAAAAGGGCGAAATTCTAAAAAATTTGGAAAACCTGAAAAATTACAAAAAAAAAACTTGAAAAGTTTTTTTGAATTTTTTCCGAAAAGTACATTTAAAAACAAATTTAAAAAAAAAGATCCCAAACGGTCAATTTTTGAAAAAGTTATAGCATTTTGAAAACAAAAACGGTGTTTTTTTAAAATTCATAACTTTTTTTGAGTTGGATGAAAAAATTTGAAAAACTTCTGAAAAACGTCTTTCGTAAGCTAGAAAAAGAAGAAAAACTTTCAGCCAATTCTAAAGGGGTCGGGTTCAAAATTGGTCGAAATGGGATGGAATACCCCATATGTATATATGTGGTCTGATTTTCCAATTTTTTTCTTCTCGTAAACAACGAAACATCAAAAAAATTTATGAAAAACTGTTTTTTCAAATAGAAACAAGTATTTGTAAGCGAGGTAGCAACAGTTTTGTAAACACTACGATTGTATTTCTGCTATGAAAAGATGGATCTGCGGCGCAGCTGCCATTCGGAGTCGGAATAAATTTGTAGGGAAAATTCAAAGGAGCACGACACAAGTTGGAAGCAAATCTCGACCTTTATCTTCTCGGAGATAAAGCGCGGCAAGTATTTTTTTATTATGTCATTACAGGTTGTTGTAAAAAATGTACCACAGAGTATTATCTGTTGGATCCTTCAACGCAGGAGTTATTCAGATTAAAAGCAAGTTGGAAAGTAGAGTCCTCCTTGACGCTGAATGCTCACAGTCAACTAAATTATTTGTTTTTCCATTTTCGATAAATCCAGCAGAGCTGTTCAAACATTTTTATATTGAAGTGCACATCACAATACACATACAAAATTAAATATATAAAAATATAAAATTAAATAAATTTAGATTTTTTTCAGTGCTATAATATTTTTGAAAAATTGTTTGTTGTCAATTTGTTAGTGCAAATTTGAATATCATACCGAAGTGCCTTGGCTTCATATGGAAGTGCTTTTTCTTTGCACTTTCATATGAATTCTTGAGGGCAAAACAAAAACAAAAGTGCTATAAGTGTAAAGGGGTTGAACGAAAACTACTTCAATGAACTTTGCATTTGAAACTACTTATATAAACCCATGCTAAAAACGTTTTCGAAGAAATGCATTACAATCTCCCTAAGCCTTCCTTGCATTCCTTCCTTGAAGGATATGTTATGCTCTGCACCTGGAAGTCAAAAACCGCCATGACATGGCCACTATACATAAATTGAGAACTTCTGACCTAGGACGCTCTGCAAACTAGCAGGCATTTTTGTTCCTGCTATGCAGATATGGATTGATGTCGAACACCTACAGAACTTTACCATTTTTGTTTATGAAGTTAGATCCCAAAAGATTTTTAGTTATGAGTGAGACCATACCCTATTGAGCGAACGTGGCGCAAACTACAATATGCTTGAGATGTTGTTTGCAAAGCATTACTGTAAACTTATAGTCCCGGTAGATAGTATCTCCGATTGCAAGCGGCGCTGCGTCGTGTGGAATGAGCGTTAACATTGCTCAAGTCTGATTAGGTGTTGTGGAAATTATATATATGGCCAGGGAATCAGCAGAGTGTAATGATGATTATGGGGATATGACAAAGTTTCTACAATTCCTAATCTGTCTTGACTTTATCCTCCTGCTAGCATATCCAAAAAGACCATCTGACTGCCACAAACAATGACTGCGCGTACTATGCGTAGCCAAGTATGTTTTCCGTGGACTATGATAGCGAAGAGATCAGATTAAAGCACATTCTCTGCATATTGATTCAAGCACCTACTTCAGTTACAACCCACTTTTGTTCCGCCCATAAAATATATAAGAAGAAATCCCCGAGACACCACGCAATTTTTTTAAATATTTCACAGTAGGGAAGAATACAGAAGGTTTTTACCTGCTTACCTGCATTCCTTCTAGAGTCTCCTGTGGACACCCTTGTTAAAGAAAGCTATAATCAACTAAATCGCCAATGGGACACAGGGTGCTCATTTAACTTTAAATATAATGTTATTAGTGAAGCTCGTGTCGACTGGCTTCCACCACGCGAGTGCTCTGTAGGTTATGATAGGTTGAAAAATTGCTTTTTATATCATTTTTATAAAGACTGATGTCAGACCTAGCTCTGGACATTATTTTACAAACTTCGGCGTCAAAAGCACTTGTAGGTATTTTACATTAGCAGAATTATAGAAATTTTGAGCATTAAAGGAGGGTTGGTTGGTGTTTTACTTTACTTTTCTCTGATGACACTTCTACCAGCTCTATATTTGAGGAATTAACCCCTTAGCTCTCTGCGTCCTCAATGCATTCGCTGAACTTTCTCAGTGCACGCGATAATAACGTTGGATCCAGACCCTGCAAATAACGCGAGTACTCCATGCATGCATGTATGGAGTACTCGCTATGGACCAACCGAATGCTCCAAAATTAAATTAAAATTAACCACAATTCATACAAAAATATACAATTAACATTGCGATGTCCTAAGACTGGACCATATACTCCAGCTCCGCATTACATCAGAGTAATCCATGGAGTACCCACAGTCCAATAAACATCGTGTAGTGATTAAAATCGTTAAAAACGAGCAATGATCGGCTTACAATATGTTCGTGTAGAAACATGAGTTGGTCCATTGCTGCATTACAGTGGAGTACAATGGTAAGTACTCCAGTGGACCACATGATCCAACGATTTTTGCAGGGGAATTGTAACAGCACACCGCTATGGGGACTTCTACTTCGCAGTTGTGTGACAGATTCACGACAGTCTCGGGAATCTGAAAGCCCAAATTATAAATATAATATGATTATATAACCCAGTGTATATGAGCATGTGCAGTATTTTCCTTTCAGCAGCATCAGCTTCACGTCTAAAAGCCGGTTTTGAATGTATGTCATTTTTTAGCTAGCACATTTTTGTGAAAAATATCAAACAAAAAAAAAAAAAAAAAAACACAAACGAGAAATACAAATTAACACAACTGTGACACAAACAATGCATCTGAACTAAGAGCAAATGCAGCGTATTATTGTTATGACATTCCGAGCATTTAAGGAACCGGTTCTTCGACACAGGCACAGGTCTGATTCAGGAGAAACCAGGCATTTAAACAACAGCTAGTCGGTTGTTTGTTTTTCAAAAATTTAAAAACAACACAATTTTTAAGGTCACACCTCTTTAAAGCATTAACTCGAAATCAGCCTCGGTCCGCCATCAGGTTAATTTGTAATTAAGTGCTGCTTATTTGTCATATTTAGGTCAAACAAGTACACGCTGCTTAAAAAAATATACATACCTCTATGAAAATTTGGGCCATATATATGTCATTTCAACTAGTAAAATCTGTTAAGTAGAACGTTTGTTTCGGTCGAAGGAAGTTGGGGCTTTCAATCTATATACATATATAAAATTCAAATTATGTATGTATGTAAGCATAGATCGGGTTGCGTCGTATACGGATTAACCGATCACAACCAAATTTGCACCACCCACTAGAAAACCTTCCAAGGATAGTCGTAGGCTAAAAATAATTTCGATATATAAGAGGGGCGTGGCACCTCCCATACAAAAGAAATATTTAGTACGGCATAACTCTGAAGGTATTCATGCTAGAGCACTGAAGTTCAGTAAGGAGTTATATGAGGTCGATCCCTAACACCACCAAAAAAATGTGGGGTGCAGGAGAAGGAGGCGTGGCACCTTCCATACAAATGGAATATATCATACTGCATATCTCTGGATGTAGTAATGGCAGGATAATGAAAATTGGTAAGTAGCTATACGATGTTAAGTCCTAACACCTTCAGTAAAATGTGGAATTGTGGAAAAGGGGCCTGGTACCTTCCCTACAAATTGAATTTTTCAGAAATATGGCTGCCGTACAAACTTAGGTTATTTTAAAAATTAAAGTTTGACTGCAGAGTTGAGTTTGGCTGTTATTCCTTTTGTACGTTTAGTAATCTGCCGCCGTTAAAAATTGTTGTTAACTTGAGTATATCTACATCTTCTATATCTATATAAAATGCATACAAACAAGACAACTTATCAATACATTGACACAGTTGCGGAAGAATCGCAAGCTGTGCATTATCCGATTGAAATTCTTAACTGCTTGGAGCCATCAGGAATTCCTCCTCATCGACTGACCCTTAAATAAGGGTGTATTATAATTCTGCTTCGTAATTTGGACCCTGTGCGCTTATGTAATGGGACAAGGCTTATAATCACAAAACTTTTACCGAATGTCATTGAAGCAATGATTTTAACAGGAAATTACGAAAACAACAAAGTTTTCATACCAAGAATTCCATTAATATCGACAGATATGCCTTTCAATTTTAAACGCCTCCAATTTCGTATTAAGTTGGCTTTTGCAATTTCTATCAACAAAAGCTCAAGGACAGTCATTATACGTAGTAGAAGTCAATCTTACCAACTCATGTTTCACCCATAGCCAATTATACGTAGCCTGCTCCAGAGTTGGCTCATAGAAAAATATTTTTATTATACCCCAGATAATATTACAAAGAAGTAAGGAAGTCTAAGTTCGGGTGAACCCGCACATTACATACCCAGATGTACACTTGAAATGCTGTTGTTGTTTGGTTTGTGTGCTTAACAGTGTTACAAGGCTGTGCAATAATACATATACATATGGTTCTAATCTGAACTAATTTTTCTTCGATTTATGGCTCCTGAAACATAGAAAATTGCTTTTGCTCAAGTTATCGTGTTAACGGCAGAGCGGAAAGACAGACGGTCGACTGTGTATAAAAACTGGGCGTGGCTGAAACCACTTTCGCCCATTTTAACAGAAAACAGTTATCGTCATAGAAGCTATGGCCTTACCAAATTTCACAAGGATTGGTAAATATTTGTTCGACCTATGGAATTAAAAGCATTCTAGACAATTTCAATGAAAAAGGACGGAGTCACGCCCATTTTGAAATTTTCTTTTATTTTTGTATTTTGTTGCACCATATCATTACTGGAGTTGGTTGTTGATATAACTTATTTATATACTGTAAAGATATTCAATTTTTTGTTAAAATTTTACTTAATTTTTTTTGTTTTACGTGGGCGTGTTCGTCATCCGATTTTGCTAATTTTTATATAGCACAAATATAGTAATAGGAGTAACGTTCCTGTTCAATTTCATCATGATATCTTCAACGACCGCCAAATTACAGCTTTCAAACCTTTAAAATTACCTTCTTTTGAAAGTGGGCAGTGCCACGCCAATTGTCCAAAATTTTACTAATTTTCTATTCTGCGTCATAAGGTCAACCCACCTACCAAGTTTCATCGCTTTATCCGTCTTTGGTAATGAATTATCGCACTTTTTCGGTTTTTCGAAATTTTTCGATATCGAAAAAGTAGGCCAGTTATTTCGTCCATTTTAAGTAGCGATCTGAGATGAGTGCCCGGGAACTTACATACCAAATTTCATTAAGATACCTCAAAATTTACTCAAGTTATCGTGTTTACGGACAGACGGACGGACGGACATGGCTAAGTGAATTTCTTTTTTCGTCCAGATCATTTCAGAAGTCCATATCTATCACGATTAGTTTATGCCGTTACGGGGTACCGTTATGCGAACAAAATTAATATACTCTGTGAGCTCTGCTCAGCTGAGTATACAAAAAAAAGCGACTAACATGAAACTGTCAGTTTTTATAAAGAGTTTGAGGTATGTAACGATCCTAGGCCGCATACAGTATGCTTGGGGAGCACTATCTTCAAACCAACGACGCCATTACACCTTCCAGCTCCAAAGTACCCGGTTCGTTCAATTTGATACCTGAATATTATTCGTCATTCGACATTGCACTTCATCAACACATGTCGCTGTTGCAACCTCAAAATATGACGATGCATCTATGTATGTATGTATGTACGCATATCCACATTGCATTGTTCACAAAAATGGTCAATGTGGTCAGTATGTTGTGGGGGCAACAACAATCAAGAAAAGCAATAACAAAGATATACAAATATTAGATGTTGAAATGCAGTTTCAAATTGTTTGTTAGGTTGTTATTTACCAACTTTCAGATTGTTCAGCCGAATAGTTGTTTACCGTATGAATATATTTTATTTATTTTTTCCACAGTTTCTATAGCCGACCACTGCTGCTGCTGATCATTGCTTGCATTACTTAGCGTTAGTTGTTGTTCTTGTCATAGCAAGCAACAGTGATTGTTTACTGCATTGGTGTTAATTGAAAATGTCTCCCTTACAAACAGACCAAAAGCAACCAAACAATAACCTTCCAGTTAAAAAATTAGCTTGTAAATTATTTCAGAACTAGTTGTAAATACTCCAGAACTAGTTGCAAACTACTTCAGAACTACTTAGTAAGAATATCAAGATTAGAGCATATGAAATATATCAGCCTAAACATAGTTAAAAAAGGTGGCGTGTAATAATATTAGGGGAACTAACAGCAATTGACATTAATTCGCTTACAAAAGAGAGAGTGTGGTGTTTTATATATATATGTAATTTTGTATTGATTATACCCAGATGTTGTGATAGTTAAATAATTGTCAACTTAGTAAGTGTAATATGGTAAAAAATTGTACTTGTTTCAATGTATGATGTAATCAGATAATTATAAAGGACTTGTTTATCGCATATTTATTAAAGCCTTCCTGAGGAAGACGTGAATATGCGTCGAAACGCGTAGAATATAAAATAAACGACAATTTTATTTCAAAAAATCAGCCGAAAAGCTCCATGATTTAATAATTAGTTATTAGTATAATAATTTTGTCCGCATTGTACGGTACCCCGTAACGGCATAAACTAATCGAGATAGATATAGACTTCCATATATCAAAATGATCTGGGCGAAAAAAGAAATTCATTTAGCCATGTCCGTCCGTCTGTCCATAAACACGATGACTTCAGTAAATTTTGAGGTATCTTAATGAGATTTGGTATGTAAGTTCCTTGGCACTCAGCTCAGATCGCTATTTAAACTGGACGAAATAACCAGGCCCACTTTTTCGATATCGAAAAATTTCTAAAACCCGAAAAAGTGCGATAATCCGTTACCAAAGAAGGACAAAACGCTGAAACTTGGTAGGTGGGTTGATCTTATGATGCAGCATAGAAAATTAGTAAAATTTCGGACAATGGGCGTGGCACCGCCGACTTTTAAAAGAAGGTAATTTAAAAGTTTTTCAAGCTGTAAATCGGCAACTGAGTATGTAACGTTCGGTTACACCCGAACTTAGCCTTCCTTACATATTTTAAAAACTATGGTGATTATTTTTAAAAAATATTTATATTTCGTGTAATAATATGAACGTAAAATTTATTCGAAAATTAATTCGAAAAAATATCCTCAAATCGTATCATATATAATATTGGAATTTAGCCGACTCAGTGCCAGATACGGCAGCCATAGTACTTTTTGGACGGTCTCAAAATCGCCTCGTAATACAGTCTCATTACTTCCATCTCCTCTTTGCGCAGGCGACGTTAAATAGTCCCAAACCATACGAGGTCCCAAGGTCCGCAAGTTCAACGCTATCTTAGACCCACTTGTTTTGTTTGAATGAAAATAATAATACTCAATGAATCTGCCAGAGCTCTCGCGGAATTGTGGCGCAGCAAGGATAGTCAGCATAGTCTAAGCAGTACCCTTACTTTAAATAGGCATAATTTGTTCCGAAATAGATTATATTCCTGAAAACTGTTGAGGATAACGTCACACTATTCTTCCAAGTGATAATGCTGGGAAGGGGTATGACGCACTGGATAACTTCAAAGAAATCTACAGCTTCACAACGCACTCAGGTGTGGAGCAGGAATCTACCCGGTAACTTTAGACACATTAAACTTCAGTCATATTGTTGAGAGTTGCAAGCCTGCAAATTATATGAGGAATGGAAACGATTAAGGCACCATCTGCTTTAAATGGCACGAAATCAACATTTGGCTATTTCAACCGACGCTCTAGCAATATCAGATATCGGTGTTGCCAATTCAAGGGAAATGAACGAGAACAAAGCACATCGAAAGTTTAAAAGTACCACTGATTGTGCAATATCAAGAGCTATATGGTCAGCCTACAATGAAAGAAGAACAAGGACTTCTCTAAGCGAATGTCTTCTGCACAATGAAAACTGCAGAAGCTGTAAAGACGTAACTAATATGTATTTAAATGTTCAGCTCTTGATACAACACGCAAAATATCGCTCGGAATACCCTTTTTGGTAAAAAGTGGAAAGCTCATCAGTAATCAGGGATTCCTAACAGCTCTGGCTGGTTGTAGCATATATCCACTCTTACACTTATTAGGCTTTCACGAATTTTATAGCAACAATATGGCTCTTTATAGATATATTGGTACGATTCCCCGAATTTTAGTTTGTAGAAGTCAGTTCCAGCGCGGTGCCATCCTCAGTGGAAGTTTTTAGTGGTGTATGCATTCAGATTGTTTTCGAGTACATTCGCATATGGAGTGGTTTTCTTCGTGTGCATTCGGAAATGGAATGGTTTTTGGTGTAAAATACGAGATATGGATGTTTTATACCGATCATTAGCTTGTAGGCAGGTAGAAGTCAGTAATTTCAGTCCTTTGACCTATTATGTATTTTTGGTGCTTCCGTTCGTTTATTGTTACGTCGCTATTTCTCCTTATATGCTTGTTTGTGATACCTGAGTAATTGCATGGTTGTTGATGTGTAAACATCTTTGCTCATAGTATGAGGGAATCCAGAATGTAAGAGAAAGCGTTGTCTTGATATGCTATATGGCTTACATAGAATTTAATGCAGACGCAGTGTATGCCATGAGTATTTTGTAAGGGGGATACAGAATGTAAGCTTTAGTGAGTGGGAGCTATGAACCTGGTAGAGTGGATAGGAGCGGTCTCGTAAATAAGGCAAGGCCGCAGAATTTTCTATTGCTTTGTTTTACAGAAAATTCTTATGAAATGGGAGTTGAACCTCAGGTTCACTTATTTATAATTGGTGGCTAATTTGCGTAATAACAGTGCAAGGAGCGTTCCGGATATAATATGTAGATCTTCCCACAGAAGATGTTCTTGCAAAAATCCTAACACGGTAGCTGAGTTGCTTTATGGTCTTACATCACACAACTGATAATTCCTCATGTTGGCTAGACGGTTTGCCATTTTGTTTATACTAGCTGTGCAGATTTTTACAAATTGTTTATTTTACTACTAGGTTTACATGCCTTGTATATGTGTATATATGTGTCTGTTACCGGTATTTATCAGCCAATTGCAAATATGATAGCAGCAGCTTATGTCCAACCTTTCATTCAGGCCTAAGCGGTGTTCTCTTTACAATAAAATCCAAGTTTTATTTTACGCATTGTTGTTATCTTCACCTCGTTTGTGTTTGTTTTATATGTATGTACATAGATAACACGCACACACATAAGTTTACATTTTAGGCTCTGTTAGGCTGTTTTTAATTTATTTTGTACGATCCCACCTCTAATTTAGGCCAAGTTAGTTTACAGGCGGCCGCCGTGGTGTGATGGTAGCGTGCTCCGCCTACCACACCGAAGATCTTGGGTTCACGACCCGGTCAAAGCAACATCAAAATTTAGAAACAAGTTTTTTAAATTAGAAGAAAATTTTTCTAAGCGAGGTCGTCACGCGGCAGTATTTGGCAAGCACTCCGAGTGTATTTCTGTCATGAAAAGCTTCTCAGTGAAAACTCATCTACCTTGCAGATGCCGTTCGGAGTCATCATAAAACAAATAGGTCCCGTCCATCCAATTTGTAGAAAAAATTAAAAAGAGCGCGACGCAAATTTGGAAGAGAAGCTCGGCCTAAAACGTCTTCGGAGGTTATCGCGCCCTACATTTTTTTTATTTAGTTTACATTTGTCTGTTGGACATTTTGCTACTGTTGTTTCATTTACATTCGATTTTAGTGTTATGCGTTAGCACGTTTTACAGGAGTGGCAAACAAAATAGCAAAAACAAAAATAACAACAAGAAAGACAGCACTATTCACACAATGCAACTGCAGTTTTACCGATTAGCAAATAACATATAAGGGAGACTCAAAAAATTATTCTATTTGTTATATATTTCATTCTCATCCATAACTTTATATTCAGCTAGTTTTGTTATTCATATCTGAACATGTACAGCAGCGCACAGAAAAAAAGCAGTACCAACTTTTACAAAATTTTTATATTTTTAATTTTTGATATTGTAAAAAAGCTTCTTTGAATTTTCAAACTTAAATTAAGCAAAGCAAACTCCAAAACAATTTCGAAAAAATTCGAAAATCCGAGAAAATTTCGAACTTTTTATTTGGAGTCCGCAGTTTTGTAGTCCAATCAATTTTAGTTTAACAAAATACAAGTTGTAGATCCCGCACGCTTCTCATTAATTTTTGACAACCCTTTTTTCTGAAGGGTGTTTCAAACTTCCTTGAATAGATAAAGAACAGTTTTACACTTTGTATAGAGGAAAATCTACAAGATCTTGGAAAAAAATTGTCAAGAATCAATGCAAGCCGTGAGAGATCCATAACATGTAATTTGTCAGACAAAAATTGATCTTATAGCCCAAAACTGCATACTTAAAACAAATTCAGAAAATCCCGAATTTTTTCGAAAACGTTGTTGAGATTTTTTTGCGCAGTTAAAGTCATAGAAGATTTTTCTCAAAATATTGAAAATATAAAAAAAGGAATCTTATTGACGAAATTTGATAAAACCTTGCATTGCTATTATATACTAGGGTGGGCTAAATATATCTAAACGACCCAATCAGTTTCTAGACTTCTTCTTGTTATCGTTCTATGAGCTGTGTTTCGCCATGTTTAGTCGTAAGCTTTTGAATATTTTTTTTAAATATGAAAATTTTGCAAATATTCATATGTGTTAATGAGTGTTTTAAAAGAGACTGGGCCTGAGTTCTATAGGTTGACGCCTTTTCGAGATATCGCCATAATGGTGGACCAAGGGTGACTCTATGTGTTTGTACGATATCGGTATCAAATTAAAGGTATTAATGGGGGTTTTAAAAGGGAGTGGCCCTAAGATGTATATGTGAAGGCGTTTTCGGGATATCGATCGAAATGTGGACGAGGGTGACCCAGAACATCATCTGTCGGGTACCGCTAATTTATTTATATATGTAATACCACGAACAGTATTCCTGCCCTGATTCCAATGGCTTTTGATTTCGGCCTGCAAAACTTTTTCATTTTCTTCTACTTGATATGGTAGGTGTCACACCCATTTTACAAAGTTTTTTCTAAAGTTATATTTTGCGTCAATAAACCAATCCAATTACCATGTTTCATCTTTTTTTTCATATTTGGTACAGAATTATGTCATTTTTTTCATTTTTCGTAATTTTCGATATCGCAAAAGTGGGCGTGATCATAGTCGGATTTCGGCCATATTTTATACCAGGATAAAGTGAGTTCAGATAAGTACGTGAACTAAGTTTAGTTAAGATATATCGATTTTTGATCAATTTATCATGTTAACGGCCGAGCGGAAGGACAGACGGTCGACTGTGTATAAAAACAGTTATCGTCGTAAGGCTTATTGCCTTTTTTATTTTTTATTGCCTTGAAAGTATTCTAGATGAATTAAATGAAAAAGGGCGGAGCCACGCCCATTTTGAAATTTTGTTTTATTTTTGTATTTGGTTGCACCATATCATTACTGGAGTTGAATGTTGGTATAATTTACTTATATACTGTAAATATTTTAAATTTTTTGTTAAAATTTGACTTAAAAAAAATGTTTTTAAAAGTGGGCGTGTTCGTTATCCGAGTTTACTAATTTTATTTAGCGACATATAGTAATAAGAGTAACGTGCGTGCCAAATTTCATCATGATATCTTCAATGAAGAAAACTTTTAAATTATCTTCTTTTAAAAGTGGGCGGTGCCACGCCCATTGTCCAAAAATTTAATAGTTTTCTATTTTGCGTCATAAGGTCAACGCACCTACCAAGTTCGTCGCTTTACCCGTCTTTGGTAATGAATTATCGCACTTTTTCGGCTTTTCGAAATTTTCGATATCGAAAAAGTGGGCGTGGTTGTGGTCCGATTTCGTTCATTTTAAATAGCAATCTGAGATGAGCGCCCAGGAACCTACATACCAAATTTCATCAAGATACCGCAAAATTTACTCAAGTTATCGTGTTAACGGACGGACGGACGGACAGACATGGCTAAATGTATTTCTTTTTTCACCTAGATCATTTTGATATATAGCAGTCTATATCTATCTCGATAAGTTTATGCCGTTACGGATTACCGTTATGCGAACAAAGTTAATATACTCTGTGAGCTCTGCTCAGCTGAGTATAAAAACTCATCTGAAGTATATCACAAGAAAATTCTTATTTTAGCTTTCTGCTTTGCAAGCTAACTAACTTATGAATACATACACATTTATAAATATGTGTGCATAAATGTTGAAATCGCAGCAGCGCATAATATGTAGTATAAGCATAGATAGTATGTTAACAAATATTTGCATTTAACAACTTTTCCAGCTTCTTTCTGTTTAACATGTCGGCAATGTTGGCCATACCAGCAACTCATCGTGTTGACTTAATTTGCATTACGTTAATTGTTTTGCTGTTAAAAGGTGGCAACGAAATCAATTCGTGCGGTTAAACTGTGATTTTAGATGTTTAGAGTTACTACATGCCATAATTTTTTCTTTCGATTTCTTTTAACCTATTTATTTGACCATTCGAACATGAGTTGCAGTCATGCGTTGCATGTGCGGGCTTCCAAGTAAATGTTAAAACCAAATATTTAAAAATACTTTATGAAAAATATATATTTACCTACATACATATGTACGTCGGTGTTAGCTTGTACAAATGGGTTGGTATTTTCTTTGGCTAAGACGAGTTGGGGCTTACCTGAAAAAAAAAGAAAAAAAAAGAATAAATTATTTAGGTAGCTGTTGATTATTATTAGAAAGTTGTTGTAATTTACATAGATACTTTTAAAAATGTTTTCGGACTTTTTTGAACTAACTTTTCTAACAGCCCGTTTGTGTAAAGTCCTATCAAGGGAAAATGTAGTCCAGAGGCTAATAAAGAGATAAAAGGGAGAATGGTCACGTTGTATTCAAGAGATCCTTGAAGCGTTTCTCGACGCACATTTTCCAAGTGAGATGAAACAGAAGAGTCGGCAGACAACAATTATACTTCGGCCACTGGGCGGATAGTGCCGGGCTAGGTGACTGATACCAAGATCGAATGGACGGTGAAGATTTTCTCTAAGGGCATATTATGTATAACGCAGCGAAACATTTTTTCTCGTGTGAACCAAATTTCTTATCATATAAGAGCAGTCATTCACTTAAGTAAACCTGAATATCTTTATGAAATTGTTGGTACTATATAGTAGTGCCTATGGGTGTGAGTGACTCCGACGCAAAGTGTCATGGCGTCATGCATAATCTGGCCCTAAGTTTAAATCGCAGGGCCCAGATGGTATATTCCCTACCATGCTCGAGTAGAGAGATCGTGGAGTGGCTTGAATCAATATTCGACGGGTGCATAATACTGGGCCATGTGCAAAACTCTTGGACGTACGTGGAGCACGTGTTGTTATCCTACCAAAGGTGGAAAAGATCAGTCATGTGTATCTTAAAGACTACAGACCCATTACATTAACATCATTTCTGCTCAAAACATTTGAAAGGCTAATAGATGTGTATGTCAAGTCTAACATGGTTAAAAAACGGTTTTCCAAAACACAACATGCGTATGCCAAAGGAAGTTGGGAGACATGGCCCTGCATAAAGTGGTAATAAACATAGAGAAAGCCCTGGAATATAAGGACTATGCCTTAGAAGCCTTTTTGGACATTGACGAGGCTTTCAGTAATGTCTCTAAACAAGCGAACATGGAGGGTCCTAAGTATATTGAAGTACATTCAGTCCGTATCAGATTAATCGGCTGCATGCTTAATTGCATGAAGATTATTTTGCAGTGAAGGCTGTATGAGGCCACAACATCAGTGGACAAGAGCACTCCGCAAAGCGGTGTATTTTTACCACTGCTGTGGACGCTGGTCATCAACCAAGTGCTAAGGCGGTTCGATTTGGAACCCATGAAAATTATGGCGTACGTTGCAGGTGACGTAAGTGGAAAGTGCCCTGCAACATTTTGTTCTCTGGTTGATCGTGCGCTTTGAGATATACGTATCTGGCCATTTAATGTTTGGGTTAAGCGCCATTGCGGAGAATCATTCTAGACAGTAAGGAGAGAGCGAAGAAGACCTTGATCACCCTTTATGCATGTAAAAGAATGCTGAGATGTACGTAGATACCCCTCTCCCATGAGATAGTTACAGCTATTGTAAAGCTTATCCTATGCTATGGAGTCCTTGTTTGGAGGGCAGCCACACAAAAAAAAAAAACGCAACTCAGCTAATTAAAATGGCGTATGCAGGATTCCAAAGCTTAGCATAACTGATGCTCAGAAAACAACGCCCACGGCTGCACAGCAAGTCTTTATGCATATATCACCTGTAGACCTGGTGGCGAAGAACATAACGTTAACAACTGCAACGGGACTCAATGACTCGGGGCAGCCTGAGCGCAGGCCATACGGCCATAGTAGTATAGTGTCATCAAACATTGGATGGACAGACTACCTGATTCCGTAACTGCGGTTCGTAGGGGGCCAAAATAGAGTTGGATGGTTGGCGGATGGTTGCCCAATTGGCGAACAAGGCGATAGACGTGTACACCTATGGTTCCAAAAACATGGAGAAAGTAGGGTCTCTTTTCTCTATATCGCATTGATCCGGAAAAGCACAAATCATATAAGCTGCCAGATTACTTTATTGTTTTCCAGGCGGAAGTAGTCGCCGTGACTAAATCAGTAGAAACATTGGAGGAAAATAGCTTAAATTGCAGCAGCCTGCATATTTACATTGACAGCCAAGCAGCAATTAAGTTAAAAATCTCACATAGCCCTACATCTAAAAACATGTTAGAGTGTAAGCTATCCCTGGAAAGAATCAGGGTACATAGATATATACATCTATATTAGGTTACTGGGCAAATGGAAATAGATGGAAAGAAAAAGCAGTTGAGCTAGTTAAACACGACGTACCCCCCGAAGCTTCTCATGTGGATGTCCCAATCAGATTGAGCGAGAGTAAAAGAAGGTGAGATTAGAATAAGGCGAGAGAGTTGCACATGATTGTCCCAGCAGAATAGGCGTGGAATCAAATGCAGGGCTACAAAGTGTCGTAGATAATGTCTTACAATTTAAGACAAACAAAGTTACTATTTGAAAGCTTTTAGTATTGGCCAAGAAGACGGAGTTTTTTTCTCACATAGGTCCTGGTTTCTAAAATGGTTGTACAGTTTTGTCGTTGAGAAAACTTCTGGTTACACTATGTACTCTTTTAGTCGATGTGAAGTACTCACGGACCAGCCAATTCAACCTAACCTATGATATAACATTTTCCTTTATTTCAATGCCTGCTTTCGTCGATTTTAGGATTTTTTTTAGAGTAGAAATATAAGTTTTAAAAAAGGCGCGGGGTTTATAACAAAAGCATGCAAAAATAACTAACACGTCAAGTCATAAAGTGAATAAATAAATGTGAGCCAAAACTTTGAGTCAAAAAATTTTTACAGTGACAGCAGTCAAAAAAGCAATTCAGGCGATCAGTTGCACCCTCACATCCGCTTCGACTTTATATGTGTGTTGTGTATCTTCGTAAGTTCCCATGAGCAACAACATGTGCAACTGTTTGTATGTATGCGTCGAATTAACCCGGCATGACCCTTTAACTCAATTTGGAATCATGGTTGAAGGTGTCATACATTTTAAAGATTTTATTCAATGTGAATTAACCCGCAATCATCCTTTGCCACAATTCCGAATCATGATTGAAGGTGTCACAAATTTCAAATATGTTCTTTTGTTTCTTTTTTTTTTTTGTATTTTAGAACTTGCAAGGCTGTAATATAGATAGGGCCGTGGAGAGGGGGGGGGGCCAGCCAGGGGCACGGAAGGTTTTTGGGGGCCGGGGGCCCGGCAAGGCAAAGCAGTATTGACAGTACTCTAACTAGGATTTCATAGATACATACATATATTGTTGCTACAAAAAATTGATTTAAAATTGAAAATCACTAAACTAAAATCATAAGCATCCAATAAAATACTCTGGGGCATAGTCATAGTCGAAATAAAATGTGATTTTAAATTAGATAAATGTTTTTGACACAATTTTATAAGCGCTATCTGTCAAAAATGATTCAACTAACTTAAAATCACATTTTATTTCGACTATAACTATGCCCCTATCGGTTTGGTCGTATTGCTTTTTCATTTTTGTAAAAAGCCAGGCTGATAATAAACTAGAGCGTTAATTTGAAAAAATTAGTACACTTGACTTGCTTTGCGAAGCGCAAATTTGTGCAAACATATGAGTATGCCGTGGATAAGCTTACATAGGTCATTGATGAGTTGAAGAAGTTCAGGGATCAATGGTCGATCATACTTCAAGAATGTAAGGTTCTGGCATGGAGTATAGGAGTTGCCAATACCTTCGCAGAGAAAAGAAGTAAGATAAGAAAGCGCCAGTTCGATGAATTACCTGCGAATCACCTGAGTGTGATTCCGAAACTCAATTCAAACAGCAAGTTTTTTACGTTCTTTTGGACTGCTTGATTGGGAATATGACAAGACTTTTCGAAGCCGTAAATGACATTGCGATTAAATTTAGTTTTTTGTGGAAGTATCAGGATGTGACGGAAGAGCAGCTGCTCAGAGAAAAGGCAGCGGCATTCTGCACGATTTATGGCATCGATATTTCTACAAATCTGATAGATGAAATCATTCATCTCATCCACTTAGCAAATTTGGGATGTGATTCGCTACCACCATTTCAACTTCTGAACAAATTTCATGACTTGATGATGGAAGTATTATTTCTTAACATCTGCATAGCATTTAGAATATTTTGCACACTTCCAGTCAGTGTGGCTGAAGGGGAGCGTTCTTTCAGTATATTGTCTCGCGTGAAATATTTTGTACGTTCTACTATGAGCCAAAATCGCTTGACAAGCCTTGGGACATTTGCGTTGGAGTCCAGCCTTGTTCACAGTATTAGTTTTGAATCGTTAATTTCCATATACGCAAATCAAAAAGCACGGAAGGTTTTCCATGGCTGATTCAAGCTCTTAAAATGTACATATTTAGAAAAAGTTAAATGTAAGCAATCAAACAATGAAATCTAACATTTCATTTATGTAAGTGCTCCAGTAAATCTTATTTTATATGAAATAAAACTGAAAATGTGAATTGAAAAATGTATGTATGTTATTTTATTTTTTTACTGGATTGAGTTAATTTTTTAGGGGACCCGTAAACGCGAACTCTCCCAGGGGCCCGGCTCGGCTCTCTGCGGCCCTGAATATAGAATATGTAACTCTATGCGATGGATCGAAAATTCTTCTGAAAATAATGTAACCCGTATTCTAACTTGACAATACAAAGATGATCTGAAAAATAGTAACGATACTGGGAGAGCATTCGCATTTTGCAATGATCTCATATGCAACGTAGGGTTAAAGACGAAAGAACTACTGACAAAGCGGACGCACATGATTTGCGTATTAAATTACATGAAATAAATATTTATTATTTTCTGCGGTTGTCCCTTAATGTATTGGATTGTTGTTTATTTTGCTGGTCAGTTGACTGCATGATCAACTCGTCTCCTAATTTGATTTTGCGCGCGTAAACTATGCAGTCTTGTTTAATTTAAACTGAGTTTTTATCAGCTTTTTACGCTCAACATAAAACATCTTGATTTTAAAGGTACAGTTCTATTCATTGATTGCTTTTTTCTTATATTGTGGAGCAGCTGTGGTAGCTCTTCTTCTTCTTAGGTGTTTATGTATCATTCGACTTTTATCGCTTTTTTTTCTCCTGCATTTAACTGCTACTTGTTATTAATTATTTGTTTATTTTGTTGCAGCTGTAAACACGTATCTCTTTGCGATATATTAAGACATAAAAATGCTGACTGTACAGTAGCTACTGTAGCAACGATTAAATTAAGTTGTTGGTCATATTGTTTTTCTTATTCGTATGAGATTTTCACAATTAAGTGTCCCGCAGAACAGAAAAATAAAGAAATGTAAGGCGCGATAACCTCCGAAGAGATTTAAGGCCGATCTTATCTGTCAATTTGCATCGTGCTCATCCTGATTTTCCCTACAAATTGGCCGGACGGGACCTACATGTTTTATGCGGACTCCGAACGGCATCTGCAAGGCATACAAGTTTTCATCGAGAGCTTTTTATGGGAGGGGCGACCCCGCTTAGAAAAAATTTCGTCTAATTGAAGAACCTTATTTCTAAAAATTTGATGTTGCTTTGCCCGGGGTGTGAACCCAGGGCATACGTTTTGGTAGGCAGAGCACGCTACCATCACACCACGGTGTTCCTGCAGAACAGCAATCTACAAAAAAAAGGGGACTAGGTATTAGAATGTATTGGTTTATTATTAAAAAATATGTTGTTTTTGTGATTGTGTTCATCAAAAATGTAGCTCCGTTTAAAATATTGTGGTCATCAAAATTTAAGCAGTGGCTGTGCTTAAAAGCGTAAAACCATCGTAGTGGTAGTAATTTAGTAGTTGATTATTGAGCAACGAACCAAGATGTATGCACGCATTTGTGGTGACTCTCAAAAATTAGTTCGTATATATGCTATACGATCTTTTTGTTAAGTCTAACTAAACGAAAGAGAATATCGATATATGTGATGTGAGCGCGAATAGTTATTTCACTAGCTGACAGACAACCTCTGGTTTGAAATAATTATAAAACATATAAAATTTGCTACTCTCTCTCTCTGCTTAATAGCATACCTCTTAAATATAGAGAGCTGTTTCCCAACTTAATTAAACAGATGTCGTTTTTGATTGTGTCACCTTGGAGAAAATTTGTATATTCAACTTCACCTCAACTTGATATCCGAAGCCCGGCCGTCTGTATGTTGTAGACGTTTCAGTATTGAATACGGAGCCTAGCGGCCACCTTCCACGGATATCAGTTTGCGGTATTCCGCATTCAACGGCGTTTGCGTTAAAGTTATCCGGTAAATATACAAGCAGGTTATCAATTAGCTCTCCAATTAAGCGACCTGCCTTCAATAATTCTAAGATTGTCGCTGAACGATTTAATGGGCTCATTGGGAGCAAGTAACGGCTGGATATGGTGGTATTTTTCACAGTTACACGGACATAGAAGTGTCCGGCAATACGGTTCAAACATTGGCGTTAACAAATACCATCCAAATCGAGACGGTGGCAGTGTTGACATATGGGAATCATTTCTGGCTCTATAAGGCTCGCTGATAATTACGTTGTTGGCTTGATGGTTAAGGGCCCATTGCTGTAGTAGCTCACCAGCAAGTCTGCTAGAATTAAGGTTGCCTTAAATTAATAATTTTTAACAGAAGCGAGTTCCACTCCGAAAATGCTGCATGCTCCAGATCCAGGGATATTGCTCAGCTTATGTGAATTACACAGGTAGCAATTTGTGGTCAAGGTACAGGCCGAAGCTTTGTACCCGCTTTGCCAACACTTACAGCAGACGACAATCCTGTCTGGACCTTTAAATCCGATGCCCCCAGCCGATATATTCAAAGCAGCGTTGCATTTCTGCTTGTCCATGCCCAATACCTCTTATTTCATGCTCTTGGAGGGCTTTTGTGCTTCAAAGACCTGTCCTAATGCACTACCTATAGATTTTCTTAAGGACGGCTGGTCGCTGTAGCTCGCCGTATCTATCAGGACGTTACCATATTTGGTTTCTCCTACTGATGGTATCACCGTACTGGTGTTGTATGGCCGGAGCGGTTTAACCGCAAAAGTTGCAACTTGTCTTCTTCCTTTCAACCCGAGTTTTTGCTTTCGGAGCTTGACCGTGGGATGCTGTTAGTCGGTTGGTCCAGCTATTACGACTTTTACCGAAAAAAAAACCAAAAAACAAAAAAAAAGTTTAATTATAATTATTAAAATATGATATATTTAACAGTTTCTAAAAAAGACAGGATTAGCCTGGTTTCTGCTTGTGGAAGCGTGTTTCTTCCTTCGCCTTTTTTTCTTTTTGGCTTCCGATTTTTCTGCATGATAATCGAATATTTTTTTAGGCCCGATCCGATACTCTTAACTATCCCATGCAGCTTTACGATTCTTCGAGAAGATCCATACCGGTTTTTATGGCCTTGGACATGGTCTTCTGCCTGAGAGAAGTTACCTGCATCTCGTCCTATCTCTTTCCTTCCTGTGTGTGACATTAAGCCTCTTAGTGAAGTCGCACGTTTCTCCTTCTCCCGTGGACACAGTTTTCTGCTTGAGAGCAGTTTGCTGTATCTCGCCCTTGCTTCTCTCTTCGAGGGTTGTGTATGACACTAAGTCTCTTAGCGGAGTCGTTTCCCTTAAAGGAAAGGGTGGTGACTGGCTGTGTGATTCACGCAGCGATGTTTTCTCCGCCGGTGTCCTTTCTGCCGACCCATTGTTTTGTGTGGGCATTACAGGGGGTTTTTAAAACCGGCGATTGCAGCACTTTGGTATTCTTCTTGAACGTCTTATGTTACGTGGTTATGTTGTGTTATATTATCTGATGTTATGTTATGTCATGTAATGTTATCTGATGTTTTGTTATGTTATATAACGTTTAAGTATGGTATGTTACGTTTGGTTGTGTTATAATATGATATGTTATGTACTGTTTTATCGTGTTATCTTATATAATGATGTTATATTACGTATTGTATGTTAAGCTATGTCATGTTATATAATGTTGTGTTATGTTATATAATTTTGTGTTATTTTGTGTTTGGTTATGTTATGTTATATTATGTTATGTTATATTATGTTATGTTATATTATGTAATGTTATACCGTGTTATGTTATGTACTGTTATGTTATATTACGTTTTGTCATGTTATGTTATGATATGTTATGCTGCGTTATGTTATGTTTGTTGTGCACGTTATGGGATGTTTTTTAAGTTATCCTATGCCATGGTATCTTATGTTATGTTATTTAATTTTAGGTTTTTCCATGTTACATTATGTTATTATTATTTTTATTTATATTTTGTTGTGTTGTTATATATACATTTGTATATAACTTGGTCTTCTTCATATCATTCAATGAATTGTTTTCTCAATTAGTGTTATGTTATGCTTTTTAATACTTTTCTTTAAATCATGAAGCTTTCGGTAATAAGAAAATTGTTTTCGTTAACGTATCTACCTCTACCATATTCTGAGTAGTCATATTTAAAAGTAAATTATACAGTAAACAACAATTTTCGTGTCGGCAAAATAAGGGGTTTGGCTATGAGCAAAATTGCTCACCTCATTCATACGACGAGGTTCATATATTTGTCTGTATGTTTGTGCTTAATTTATGCTTTTGTGCATTTATTTAATTAAAATTTTTTTTTATGACTAAATGTCATGCACTGCAATATGAGTCACATGGCACATTATGCCAAAAATATAAAAAATGTTGTCCATATGACACACACATATATATACATACAAATATATGTATACACACGTTTATTGTAATGTAGTTTTAACTTGGCATACTTGAGAGGATTTTCAGGGTATTTAAATATACATACATATTTCATCAAAATATTCATCTGCATAATTACATGTTAATTTGACAAATTTATACATTCAAGCAATCTTTTTACGTTTTTGCGTTTATTAATATACATACATACACAAGCAAGTACATGTACAATATGTCGATACGTATACATACATACGCACACGTCCGTTAAATAATCTATGGACTTAAGTGCGGAGACCAAAAGCTATACGACAAATGAAAAAATTGAAAGTTGATACAAACTTTTTTGAGTGTCTGGGTATAAACAAGAAAAAAGAGTGTCCTGTACCACACATATATACACGTCCTTGTACATATATTTGTGTATGCTAATACCCTTCATGTGGAATTTAAAGCAGCTGCTCTTGATCAAAAATTTTCGACTGCGTGTTACTGGCAACACGTGTACACTTAATGCCAACGTTTATATGTAGCAGGCAGCAGCACCAACGAACGATAAAAACCCCAAATGGCAAAAAGCAAAGAAAAAAGCTCTTAGAAAAGTATTTGCAAGTTTATATTTTGCTAAAGCATGTCCTACAAAAACGCATATGTGCATGTGGAAATATAATATAAGGGTAAAAGTAACAAGTAAGGAAGGCTAAGTTCGGGTGTAACCGAACATAACATACTCAGTTGAGAGCTATGGAGACAAAATAAGGAAAATCAATCTGGGGTAACCCTGGAATGTGGTTGTATAACATGTGTATCAAATGAAAGGTATTAAAGAGTATTTTAAGAGAGAATAGGCCATAGTTCTATGGATGAACGCCATTTAGGGATATCGCCATAAAGGTAGACCAGGGCTGACTCTAGAATTTGTTTGTACGATATGGGTATCAAATGAAAGGTGTTACTGAGCATTTTAAGAGGGAGTGGGCCTTAGGTCTATCGGTGGACGCCTTTTCGAGATGTCCCCATTAAGGTGGACCAGGGGTGATTCTATAATGTGTTTGTACGATATGGGTATCAAATGAAAGCTGTTAATGAGTATTTTGAAAAGGAGTGATCCTTAGTTCCATAGGTGGACGCCGTTTCGAGATATCGCCATAAAGGTGGACCAGGGGTGTCTCTAGAATGTGTTTGTACGATATGGGAATCAAATGAAAGGTGTTACTGAGCATTTTAAGAGGGAGTGGGCATTAGGTCTATAGGTGGACGCCTTTTCGAGATATCGCCATTAGGGTGGGCCAGGGGTGACTCTAGAATGTTTGTACGGTATGGGTATCAAACGAAAGGTGTTACTGAGCATTTTAAGAGGGAGTGGGCATGAGGTCTATAGGTGGACGCCTTTTCGAGATATCGTCATTAGGGTGGGCCAGGGGTGACTCTAGAATGTGTTTGTACGATATGTGCATCAAACGAAAGGTGTTACTGAGCATTTTAAGAGGGAGTGGGCATTAGGTCTATAGGTGGACGCCCTTTCGAGATATCGCCATTAGGGTGGGCCAGGGGTGACTCTAGAATGTTTGTACGATATGGGTATCAAACGAAAGGTGTTACTGAGCATTTTAAGAGGGAGTGGGCATTAGGTCTATAGGTGGACGCCTTTTCGAGATATCGCCATTAGGGTGGGCCAGGGGTGACTCTAGAATGTGTTTGTACGATATGGGTATCAAATGAAAGGTGGTAAGGAGTATTTTAAAAGGGAGTAATCCTTAGTTCTATAGGTGGACGCCTTTTCGAGATATCGCCATAAAGGTGGACCAAGGGTGACTCTAGAATGTTTGTACGATATGGGTATCAAACGAAAGGTGTTACTGAGCATTTTAAGAGGGAGTGGGCATTAGGTCTATAGGTGGACGCCTTTCGAGATATCGCCATTAGGGTGGGCCAGGGTGACTCTAAAATGTGTTTGTACGATATGGGTATCAAATGAAAGGTGGTAATGAGTATTTTAAAAGGGAGTAATCCTTAGTTCTATAGGTGGACGCCTTTTCGAGATATCGCCATAAAGCTGGACCAAGGGTGACTCTAGAATGTTTGTACGGTATGGGTATCAAACGAAAGGTGTTACTGAGCATTTTAAGAGGGAGTGGGCATTAGGTCTATAGGTGGACGCCTTTTCGAGATATCGCCATTAGGGTGGGCCAGGGTGACTCTAGAATGTGTTTGTACGATATGGGTATCAAATGAAAGGTGGTAATGAGTATTTTAAAAGGGAGTAATCCTTAGTTCTATAGGTGGACGCCTTTTCGAGATATCGCCATTAGGGTGGGCCAGGTGTGACTCTAGAATGTTTGTACGATATGGGTATCAAACGAAAGGTGTTACTGAGCATTTTAAGAGGGAGTGGGCATTAGGTCTATAGGTGGACGCCTTTTCGAGATATCGCCATTAGGGTGGGACAGGGGTGACTCTAGAATGTTTGTACGATATGGGTATCAAACGAAAGGTGTTACTGAGCATTTTAAGAGGGAGTGTACATTAGGTCTATAGGTGGACGCCTTTTCGAGATATCGCCATTAGGGTGGGCCAGGGGTGACTCTAGAATGTTTGTACGATATGGGTATCAAACGAAAGGTGTTACTGAGCATTTTAAGAGGGAGTGGACATTAGGTCTATAGGTGGACGCCTTTTCGAGATATCGCCATTAGGGTGGGCCAGGGTGACTCTAGAATGTGTTTGTACGATATGGGTATCAAATGAAAGGTGGTAATGAGTATTTTAAAAGGGAGTAATCCTTAGTTCTATAGGTGGACGCCTTTTCGAAATATCGCCATTAGGGTGGGCCAGGTGTGACTCTAGAATGTTTTGTACGATATGGGTATCAAACGAAAGCTGTTACTGAGCATTTTAAGACGGAGTGGGCATTAGGTCTATAGGTGGACGCCTTTTCGAGATATTGCCATTAGGGTGGGCCAGGGGTGACTCTAGAATGTTTGTACGATATGGGTATCAAACGAAAGGTGTTACTGAGCATTTTAAGAGGGAGTGGACACTAGGTCTATAGGTGGACGCCTTTTCGAGATATCGCCATTAGGGTGGGCCAGGGGTTACTCTAGAATGTTTGTACGATATGGGTATCAAACGAAAGGTGTTACTGAGAATTTTAAGAGAGAGGGGACATTAGTTCTATAGGTGGACGCCTTTTCGAGATATCGCCATTAGGGTGGGACAGGGGTGACTCTGGTATGTTTTTGTACGATATGGATATCAAATTAAAGGTATTAATGAGGGTTTTAAAAGCGAGTGGCCCTTAGATGTATATGTGAAGGCGTTCTCGTGATATCCACCAAAATGTGGACCAGGTGATCCAGAAAATCATCTGTCAGGTACTGCTAATTTATTTATATATGCAATACCACTAACAGTATTCCTGCCAAGATTCCAAGGGCTGTTGATTTCGCCTTGTAGAACTTTTTCATTTTCTTCTACTTAATATGGTAGGTGTCACACCCATTTTACAAAGATTTTTCCAAAGTTATATTTTGCGTCAACAAACCAATCCAGTTACCATGTTTCATCCCTTTTTTCGTATTTGGTATAGAATTATGGCATTTTTTTCATTTTTCGTAATTTTCGATATCGATAAAGTGGGCGTGGTTATGGTCAGATTTCGCCCATTTTTTATACCAAGAAAAAGTGAGCTCAGGTAAGTACGTGGGCTAAGTTTAGTAAAGATATATCGGATTTTGCTCAAGTTATTGTGTTAATGGCCGAGCGGAAGGACAGACGGTGGACTGTGTATAAAAACTGGGCGTGGCTTCCACCGATTTCGCCCATTTTCACAGAGAACAGTTACCGTCATAGAATCTATGCTCCTACCAAATTTGAGAAGGATTGGTAAATTTTTGTTCGACTTATGGCAATAAAAGTATTCTAGACAAACTAAATGAAAATGGGCGGAGCCACACCCATATTGAAATTTTCTTTTATTTTTGTATTTTGTTGCATCATGTCATTACTGGAGTTGAATTTTGACTTAATTTACTTATATACAGTAAAGATATTAAATTTTTTGTTAAAATTTGAATTTAAAAAAATTTTTTTTTAAAAAGTGGGCGTGTTATTAATCCAATTTTGCTAATTTTTATTTAGCACATATAGAGTAATAGTAGTAACGTTCCTGCCAAATTTCATCATGATATCTTCAACGACTGCCAAATTACAGCTTGCAAAACTTTTAAATTACCTTCTTGTAAAAGTGGGCGGGGCCACGCCCATTGTCCAAAATCTTACTAATTTTCTATTCTGCGTCATAACGTCAACCCATCTACCAAGTTTCGTCGCTTTATCTGTCTTTTGTAATGAGTTATCGCACTTTTTCGGTTTTTCGAAATTTTCGATATCGAAAAAGTGGGCGTGGTTATAGTCCGATATCGTTCGTTTTAAATAGCGATCTGAGATGAGTGCTCAGGAACCTACATACCAAATTTCATCAAGATACCTCAAAATTTACTCAAGTTATCGTGTTAACGGACGGACGGACGGACGGACGGACATGGCTCAATCAAATTTTTTTTCGATCCTGATTATTTTGATATATGGAAGTCTATATATATCTCGATTCCTTTATATATGTACAACCAACCGTTATCCAATCAAACTTAATATACTCTGTGAGCTCTGCTCAACTGAGTATAAAAAATTGTAATGTAAAAATTTAGCGTAAAAAATTTTATTTATGTATGTGGAACGAAGTATGAGCAAGTGAGCTGCAAAACAAACCCGATTAGTCTGGGTTGAGTTCGACAATAGCTGCAGTGAAGCATAGGATTAATATCAGCTTTGATCCTTTATTTTGACATGAAACGTTTCCTTTTTTTGAACAAAGCCTGTGAAATTACTAACATGCTTTTTCTTTTTTGCCGCAACTGGTCAACATATGCTGATATGCTCAATTTTTGGAGTCCAATTACACTGGTCGACGGCCACAATTTACCAGAGACGCCGTTATGGAATTCGTATGTAAATCCACCCCGTGATTTCGAAAATCGAGTTCATTTTTGATTCTATGGTACCGTTTTTGAGATATTTGCAATTTACCGTTATTCGAAAAAACCAAAGTGATGGTTCCCTTTAATTACGTATATCTCACGAAAGGGTCAAGCAATTGCAAAAAGGTTTCGGAATCGGAAAGACGATAAAATTTGCTATAAATTCATCATACATTGGTTTTTAGTCAACCAGACAGTTTTCGAGATATTAGCTTATCATTTCAGATTTTTTTTTTTTTTTTTTTATGAAGAAATATGAAAAAAATTACACTTTGCGAGTGCAGCATTCCAAAACCACAACTTTTTTCCAGATATTTTCTCTTTATATAAAGCTCTGCTTAATTAGAAAAAAGATAAGCTATCACCGAAGAAAATCTATGCAAAACTACGTAATTTATAAGCGATCAAATAAAAATACCCAAGTTGCGCAATTTCAACGTATACCTCAAAACGTATGTATATGGTGTAAAGAAGAGTGAAATATCTAGCTATGTTCTGATTCTATTTAGTTAAAAGTTCAATTTATGAATGAAATTACCAAAATTTTTAACTTTTTATACCTTTAATGAACATGAAATGGTATATTAACTTTGGTCCGGTGTTTGTAACGTTGAGAAATATAGAAGACAGACTCATCATTAAGTATACCGAATTGATCAGGGCGACGAACTGAATTGATATAGCCATGTCCGTCTGTCCGTCGGTCTGTCCTTCCTTCTGTCTGTTTGAACGCTAACTAGTCCCTCAAATTTTGAGATATCTCAATGAAATTTGGTACAAGGATGTATGTTTGTATTATATTAGATACTTGTCGGATCCGGTAGGATCAGGCCACTATAACATATATCTCCCATACAACCGATCGTTCAGATAAGACCATTTTGATCATTCCTGTCGCAATTTAGAAAGTACAAACGTGAAACTCAGTGATATATATTCTAATATATCATAGAAGATTTCATGAAAAAATTATTTCGATCGGAGCTATATATAATATACATCCCATACAACCGATCGTTCAGATAGGAAGATTTTTGGCCATTTCTCCCTTAATTTAGAAAGTATAAACGTGAAACTCGGTGATATATATTTTAATATATCGTAGAAGATTTTCTGAAAAAATCATTTTGATCAGAGCTATATATAGTATATATCCCTTACAGCCGTTCGTTCAGATAGAAAGATTTTTGGCAAATTCTCCCATAATTTCCAATATCAAAACGTTAAACTTGGTGATATTTTCTAATATATCATAGAAGATTTCATGAAAAAATTATTTCGATCGGAGCTATATATAATATACATCCCATACAACCGATCGTTCAGATAGGAAGATTTTTGGCCATTTCTCCCTTAATTTCGAAAGTATAAACGTGAAGATTTTCTGAAAGAATCACTTTGATTGGAGCTATATATAGTATATATCCCTACAACCGATCGTTTAGATAGAAAGGTTTTTGGCAATTTTTCCCTTACATTTCCAATATAAAAACGTTAAACTTGGTGATATTTATTCTAATATATCATAGAAGATTTCATGAAAAAATTATTTCGATCGGAGCTATATATAATATACATCCCATACAACCGATCGTTCAGATAGAAAGATTTTTGGCCATTTCTCCCTTAGTTTCGAATATAAAAACGTGAAACTAGGTGATATATATTCTAATATATCATAGAAGATTCATTTCGATCGGAGCTGTATAAAATATATATCCCATACAAACAACCGATCGTTCAGATAAGGGGGTTTTTTGCCATTTTTTATTTTATATTTATCTTAAAAATCGTTTAGGTATGTACATCTGTTCACTATATATTTCTTATTTTATACAACCGCTTATTTTGAGATTACGAACGGGATAAGATTATTGTACAGCCCCATTCATGAAAGGTATGAAGTCTTCGGCACAGCCGAAGACAGTCCCGTCCTTGCTTGTTTTTAAATTTATTTATGTTTATACTATATTCTAACAATCTTTATCTTAATTTGATTTTACTATGTAGTCGAAATAATTGAGTGTTCTACTTTGACGCTTATTCAGTTCAGGATCGGTTTCTCTTATGAGAAACCAGCAGCAATCACCCATCATTGCGACGTCCCAGAATCCTTGATATCGATTCTCAATTAATTTCATTTGCTGATGAAACCTTTCGCTTTTGTTCGCCTTTTTCATCGCCAAGATTTGCCGGAAAAAAACTCAAATGTGGGTGCAGAAAGTGAATTTTTAAAGACATATTTACGCCTGGAAAAAAAATATTAGTTAGGTAAACTAGTTATAGAATTTTGGGAAATTAATTTATTAAGCCTTTAATATTTACCCATTTTCGCATAATTATTGATTAAGTCGTTCACTATCTGCTCGTAGTGAGGGCTTTTGTGTCTACCGAGAAAAGAAGGAACGATATTTTCAAAGGATTCCCACGCTGCTGCCTCAACTGATGAGAGTAGTCCTTTGAATTGATTATTGTTGATCAACTTTTTTATTTGTGGCCCAACAAAAATGCCTTCATTTTTCTTGGCTTGAGAAATATCTGGAAAAATTGTTTTCAAATAGTCGAATGCTTCGCCTTCTTTGTCCAAAGCCTTAACAAAGTTTTTAATGAGACCGAGCTTGATGTGTAAGGGGAAGTATGATTTTCTCTTTCTTGACAAGAGGGGTGTATTTGATGTTATCCACACCAACGGTAAACTCGACTCTTTCCGGCGAATCCTTTCTGACTTAGTGGTCCTTACGAGCTCGGCTATCCCACTTGCAGAGGAAGCAGCAGTGCTTGGTGTAGCCACTTAGTAGACCGCAGAATTTGCACTTTATACCTTTAATATATGTATGTATACATACATTGAAGTTGCGCAACCTGGGTATTTTCATTTGATCGCTTATAACTTACGTAGTTTTGCATCGATTTTCTTCGATGATAGCTTATCTTTTTTCTAATTAAACAGAGAAAAAATATCTGGAAAAAAAGTTGTGGTTTTGGAATGCTGCCCTCGCAAAGAGTAATTTTTTCATATTTTTTCATAAAAAAAAAAAAAAAATCTGAAATGATAAGCTAATATCTCGGAAACTATCTGGTGAGCAAAAAACAATATATGATCCATTTATAGCAAATTCCATCGTCTTTGCAATTGTTTGACCCGTTCGTGAGATATCCGCCATTAAAGGAGCCATCTTTTTGGTTTTTTCGAATAACGGTAAATTGCAAATATCTCAAAAACGGTACCATAGAATCAAAAATTAACTCAATTTTCAAAATCAGGGGTGATTTTACATACGAATTTCCTAACGGCGTTTCTGGTGAAGAGAAAAAGTTGAAATTCGTGGTCCAGTGTTATTGTTGATTTTTTTTCGAAGTTCACCTGTGCAAAACTTTTAGAAGTCCAAATATTTTCGAATTGTTTTCGAAATTCAACGCTTTTCAAAACTTTTTTCGAAAAACTCAAAATGCACGCCTTTTGTTCGTAATGAAAAAAATCGATAAAATGTCTTTTTCGAAGTCCAGATATTTTCGAAGTTCATTGCTTTTAAACAGAGGTTTAAATACAACTTTTTTACGCGTAATGAATTAAAAATATTTAAATGCACAGCTTTTTCGAAGTCTGAAGTTTTTCGAACTTTTATTTCGAAGTGAAATATTTTTGATAATTTTTCTTCAAACTTTAATTTCAAATAAAGGTATGTATGGCATTGGTAAAAAACAAAAAATTTTAGAAAATTTGTTTCTTTAATTGAATTAGTTTCTCTCGAGTTAATGTAAATATGTATATCGAGAAAAAAATTCAAAATTGCGATTTACAAAAAAATTCAAAATCGCAGTTTATTCGAAGTTGGAACAACTTTCGATTACACAGTCTCTTTTTATTTTTGGGAGTAGAAATTTCAATCTAATGACTGACCTCAAATACAATAAATTTTGAAATAAAGAAAATTTAAGAACGGAATGCATAGACATTTTATGTGGTCTTTTTTTACAATTCAGCTTCGAAAGTTTTTCGAAATGAAAATTTCGCTAAATTTTAATTTTAAATTTTAATTTCACTCCCTATAGTAAAACAGTATGTACAATTTATTAATTTGATAACTGGCTATCAGTGCGTTTTGTTTTTATTTTTGGTAATGGTAAATTTAGCCCGAACATTTTTCGGAATTGAATACTTTATTTTTCCCTAGGATATATTTGATCTTTTTACCCTGGAATGCGTTAAAACAAATTCCCTTTACGAATCTAATATGGACTTTATATTTTTCGAAGCTTAAAATTTTTTCGAACATTTTTCGAAGGCAAAAATATCGCTTTGTCTTAAGTTCTTTTCGACCTTTTAAACCTAGCAAGCGATAAAACATGCATTATCTTACGAAGCTTTTATCGACAATGTAAAAAACCACTTCGAAATTTTTTCGAAGTTAAAAACTCGATCGAAAATTTTTCAAAACTCACAATTGTTTCTTGCCTTAAGTTATCTTCGACCTCTTAATTAATTTAATAATTGACTTATCTTCGAAAAAAATTTAATTTCGATAAAAAAATTGTTGTTGTTGTTTTATCGGCCTTCATGGTTAATATTTAAACAATAGTCAAGCTCTAGGCCATATCAAATATATAGAAATTTAAATCACAAAATGATTATGTGTAAACATATATTTGTCAACTTTTATTTTTGTCGATATTTCGACTTCATTCTGAAGTCATCTTCAGGAACCGTGGGATGTACCCTGTCGAGCAGGTTAAAGATAAAAAAATTTGTTTAAAATACAATTTTTAAAGAATTTTTGTTGTTATATCGGCCTACTGATTTGTAAAATCGTTCGAATCGAAGAAAGAAAAAATTTTAGACAACTGCCAAAGCTCGTTGCATAGATCCATTTCGAGAACTGCTAAATTCCTTCATTGGGCACCGCTGCTATAACCATTCAGCTATCACAGCGGTTGTTTGTTTGTCTTCATTATTTCTACTTCTATCCTGTTTCTTAATAATTGAATTTCACAGCGCTGCGACATCTGTTGCCGAAACGATGTGAAAATTGGACTTGTTTTATGGCAATAATGCCATAGCGTCATATTTATTGACACTTTTCCCCTGTGCTCTGGGATGTATTAAAATGTTTGTTGTTATGTCGGCCTATTGATTTTTTAAATGGCGGGTTCGAGTCCAGCTCAAGGCCTAACAATAATTATTTTTATTTTATTATTGTTATGATACATTTTTGGCTTTGGCAGTTGTCTAAAATTTGTTGTACATTTCATTTCAGATAAATTACTTTTCTACATAACACGTGGCACCGCCCGTTTAAAAAAAATTTCTCCCCTTTTCCTCTTACAATAAAACTTGATAAGTGAAATATCATTGATTCAAAACTATTTTTTGCTAAGTTACAGCTTATTATTCTAGTCTACGACCCTTTTAAACTTGTTTTGTATAAAAGTGGGCGTGGTCTTTAACCGATCTCGTCCATTTTTTCTAGAAATATTTCCGGCTACAGGGAAAATTTGTGTACCCAATTTTATTACAATCCGTTAATTTTTCTTCGAGTTATGGCTCCTGAAACATAGAAAATAGCTTAGTCATAAAAGGGGCGGTGCCAAGCCCATTTTTTTAAATTTTAAGTTTTTATTATTTATTGTTATAAATACACTTGGGAAATAAAATACCATTGATATAAAGCTCTTTTTTGCAAAGATATAGCTTATTTTATTCGTCCACGATCCTTTCAAAAATCTTTTATATAAAAGTGGGCGTGGTCCTTAACCGATTCCGTGAATTTTTCTTCAAAGCATTCCTCATAGTAAATGCAACCTCTCTGCCGAATTTTATTACGATAGGTTTAACGGTTTTTGATTTATAATTAAAAATATTTGTAAAGTTGATTTTATCACAAGTGAGCGGTGCCACGCCCATTTTAAAAAATGTTTGCTAATTTGTCTCAAGAGTCTCGATTTCACTCATTTTCAATACCAATCTATTCTGGGTCCAGATAAGCTCGTTTACCAAATTTACTCAAGTTATCGTGTTAACGGACAGACGGGCGGACGGACGGATGGGCAGACGGACAGACGGACATGGCTCAATCAAATTTTTTTTCAATACTGATGACTTTGATATATGGAAGTCTATATCTATCTCGATTCCTTTATACCTGTACAACCAACCGTTACCCAATCAAAGTTAATATACTCTGTGTGCAAAGCACTCTCAGTATAACACATAGTAATAGTATGCCGTACAAGTATTTTCCTTCGTTTGAACGTGCCAATTCTACTTTTACACACTACCACATTCACAGCATAACTGTATAGGTGAGTGAAAGTATCGTTTACTGCTACACACACACAATAGGGGCATTCATTTAACCTTATAAATGCCTTATAAAGTGTGTAAACGTATAAATTTATCTAGTGCGTAAACGAGCTGTCAAATTTTGTATGAAAAATCATTTACACAATTTGTATAAATTTACGCGAACATTTCATGGTGTAAAGGCGTAAACTCAAAGGAATGCAACCTTGCAGACATTACAGCAGGCATTTTCATCAGAAATCTCCAACATCAGGAAGTCATTTACAAGAATATTTTAGTAAAGACGTTTTAGTTTTGATTTTTCACTTAATATTGGCATTTTTTAATTTGTATAACAATCAAACAATTTTTTTTGGCAATAATACAGCTGATCGACAATTAAGTTCACCAAGAATATATCTGGGTGCGTTCATATAACAGCGCGTGTAAATGGATATAATTTTACACGTTATAAATTTATATGCTTTAATGAGTCCCCCTAATATATGTACATATGTACAACTAAGTGTTATAGGCATATACCTTCTATTCTAATTTTCTAAGAAAACGTGCAAATATATTCACTTCAGCCATATGTAAGTGAAATTTTTGCACTTTTCGCTCATAGAATTTTAAGTACAAAAATGAAAATTACTTTTATCATAGTGCATGAAAACGTAGAGCATTCCAGGCCTAAAAAATCATACGTAGGTGTCAAGTTTGACATGCAGATGTACAGGTACATCCACACAGCCATAATAAGTGGAATTTGTTTTTGGGTTGAAATCCATATACACACAAAAAAAATTAACTGCAGTATTAACAAATAACGGCATAATATTAAAACTTGTTATAGTGTAATTTCAAATTTAGCACTAAAATAGTGCAATGTGTAAAGGTTTGGTGTAATTGTAGAGTGTTTGGCGGCCACCGTGGTGTGATGGTAGCGTGCTCCGCCTATCACACCGTATGCCCTGGGTTCAACTCCCGGGCAAAGCAACATCAAAATTTTAGAAATAAGATTTTTCAATTAGAAGAAAATTTTTCTAAGCGGGGTCGCCCCTCGGCAGTGTTTGGCAAGCACTCCGGGTGTATTTCTGCCATGAAAAGCTCTCAGTGAAAACTCATCTGCTTTGCAGATGCCGTTCGGAGTCGGCATAAAACATGTAGGTCCCGTCCGGCCAATTTGTAGGGAAAATCAAGAGGAGCACGACGCAAATTGGAAGAGAAGCTCGGCCTTAGATCTCTTCGGAGGTTATCGCGCCTTACATTTATTTTTTTTTTTTTTTTTTTTTTACACTTTTCGGAGTGATATCAAAATTAATGTTGGGGTCAACGCTGTTGCTCGTTGTATTGAATTACGATATATGTAGAAAGCCAGCAGCCGTGGTGGAATGGAAGCGTTATCTACCTTTTACACCGAACGTCCGGGATTCAAATCTAGGAATACTTATAGGCGCGCTCGAGAGCTTAGTACCATTGGATTTGTAGCAGTGCTTTTAAAAGCAGTACTTCCGCTGTTCACTATTATATCAATATTATTGTCTGTATTTAATAATAATTATTATTATTATATTTTAAATTTTATATTTAGAACCGTTTTCAATTAAAAGATAACCGGTCAATTATGTGTTTTACAGAAGTATAAATAGGCTTTTTGACCATTATTTGCTTAGTGCAAAGTTAAACGGCTCAACGTTTCGCTAAGCACCTTAGCTTCTTCAGGAGCGAAGCTGAATTTATTTAGTAATTTTATCACAACAACAATGTACATAAAAGGAAGTTATTAAAAGAAATTTCGGTTAGAATTAAGCAAACAGATTGTTTAGTAAAAAACTTACATATGTATATGTATGTATCCTTAGATTACATCGAAGGGTCACAATTGCACAATTTTAGTATAAACTAATTTATGCATGAAAATTAAAATAAAACAAGTAAGGAAGGCTAAGTTCGGGTGTAACCGAACATTACATACTCAGTTGAGAGCTATGGAGACAAAATAAGGAAAATCACCATGTAGGAAAATGAACCTAGGGTAACCCTGGAATGTGGTTGTATGACATGTGTATCAAATGGAAGGTATTAAAGAGTATTTTAAGAGAGAGTAGGCCATAGTTCTATGGATGGACGCCATTTAGGGATATCGCCATAAAGGTGGACCAGGGCTGACTCTAGAATGTGTTTGTACGATATGGGTATCAAATGAAAGGTGATAATGAGTATTTTGAAAAGGAGTGATCCTTAGTTCCATAGGTGGACGCCGTTTCGAGATATCGCCATAAAGGTGGACCAGGGGTGTCTCTAGTTGTACGATATGGGAATCAAATGAAAGGTGTTACTGAGCATTTTAAGAGGGAGTGGGCATTAGGCTATAGGTGGACGCCTTTTCGAAATGTCGCCATTAGGGTGGGCCAGGGGTGACTCCAGAATGTGTTTGTATGATATGGGTATCAAATGAAAGATGGTAATGAGTATTTTAAAAGGGAGTAATCCTTAGTTCTATAGGTGGACGCCTTTTCGAGATATCGCCATAAAGGTGGACCAAGGGTGACTCTAGAATGTTTGTACGATATGGTTATCAAACGAAAGGTGCTACTGAGCATTTTAAGAGGGAGCGGGCATGAGGTCTATAGGTGGACGCCTTTTCGAGATATCGTCATTAGGTTGGGCCAGGGGTGACTCTAGAATGTGTTTGTACGATATGGGTATCAAACGAAAGGTGTTACTGAGCATTTTAAGAGGGAGTTGGCATTAGGTCTATAGGTGGACGCCTTTTCGAGATATCGCCATTAGGGTGGGCCAGGGGTGACTCTAGAATGTTTTTGTACGATATGGGTATCAAATGAAAGGTGGTAATGAGTATTTTAAAAGGGAGTAATCCTTAGTTCTATAGGTGGACGCCTTTTCGAGATATCGCCATAAAGGTGGACCAAGGGTGACTCTAGAATGTTTGTACGATATGGGTATCAAACGAAAGGTGTTGCTGAGCATTTTAAGAGGGAGTGGGCATTAGGTCTATAGGTGGACGCCTTTTCGAGATATCGCCATTAGGGTGGGCCAGGGGTGACTCTAGAATGTTTTTGTACGATATGGGTATCAAATGAAAGGTGGTAATGAGTATTTTAAAAGGGAGTAATCCTTAGTTCTATAGGTGGACGCCTTTTCGAGATATCGCCATAAAGGTGGACCAAGGGTGACTCTAGAATGTTTGTACGATATGGGTATCAAACGAAAGGTGTTGCTGAGCATTTTAAGAGGGAGTGGGCATTAGGTCTATAGGTGGACGCCTTTTCGAGATATCGCCATTAGGGTGGGCCAGGGGTGACTCTAGAATGTTTGTACGATATGGGTATCAAACGAAAGGTGTTAGTGAGCATTTTAAGAGGGAGTGGGCATTAGGTCTATAGGTGGACGCCTTTTCGAGATATCGCCATTAGGGTGGGCCAGGGTGACTCTAGAATGAGTTTGTACGATATGGGTATCAACTGAAAGGTGGTAATGAGTATTTTAAAAGGGAGTAATCCTTAGTTCTATAGGTGGACGCCTTTTCGAGATATCGCCATAAAGGTGGACCAAGGGTGACTCTAGAATGTTTGTACGATATGGGTATCAAACGAAAGGTGTTACTGAGCATTGTAAGAGGGAGTGGGTATTAGGTCTATAGGTGGACGCCTTTTCGAGATATCGCCATTAGGGTGGGCCAGGGGTGACTCTAGAATGTTTGTACGATATGGGTATCAAACGAAAGGTGTTACTGAGCATTTTAAGAGGGAGTGTACATTAGGTATATAGGTGGACGCCTTTTCGAGATATCGCCATTAGGGTGGGCCAGGGGTGACTCTAGAATGTTTGTACGATATGGGTATCAAACGAAAGGTGTTACTGAGCATTTTAAGAGGGAGTGGGCATTAGGTCTATAGGTGGACGCCTTTTCGAGATATCGCCATTAGGGTGGGCCAGGGGTGACTCTAGAATGTTTGTACGATATGGGTATCAAACGAAAGGTGTTACTGAGCATTTTAAGAGGGAGTGGGCATTAGGTCTATAGGTGGACGACTTTTCGAGATATCGCCATTAGGGTGGGCCAGGGGTGACTCTAGAATGTTTGTACGATATACGTATCAAACGAAAGGTGTTACTGAGCATTTTAAGAGGGAGTGGACATTAGGTATATAGGTGGACGCCTTTTCGAGATATCGCCATTAGGGTGGGCCAGGGGTGACTCTAGAATGTTTGTAAGATATGGGTATCAAACGAAAGGTGTTACTGAGCATTTTAAGAGGGAGTGGGCATTAGGTCTATAGGTGGACGCCTTTTCGAGATATCGCCATTAGGGTGGGCCAGGGTGACTCTAGAATGTGTTTGTACGATATGGGTATCAAACGAAAGGTGGTAATGAGTATTTTAAAAGGGAGTAATCCTTAGTTCTATAGGTGGACGCCTTTTCGAGATATCGCCATAAAGGTGGACCAAGGGTGACTCTAGAATGTTTGTACGATATGGGTATCAAACGAAAGGTGTTACTGAGCATTTTAAGAGGGAGTGGGTATTAGGTCTATAGGTGGACGCCTTTTCGAGATATCGCCATTAGGGTGGGCCAGGGTGACTCTAGAATGTGTTTGTACGATATGGGTATCAAACGAAAGGTGGTAATGAATATTTTAAAAGGGAGTAATCCTTAGTTCTATAGGTGGACGCCTTTTCGAGATATCGCCATAAAGGTGGACCAAGGGTGACTCTAGAATGTTTGTACGATATGGGTATCAAACGAAAGGTGTTGCTGAGCATTTTAAGAGGGAGTGGGCATTAGGTCTATAGGTGGACGCCTTTTCGAGATATCGCCATTAGGGTGGGCCAGGGGTGACTCTAGAATGTTTGTACGATATGGGTATCAAACGAAAGGTGTTAGTGAGCATTTTAAGAGGGAGTGGGCATTAGGTCTATAGGTGGACGCCTTTTCGAGATATCGCCATTAGGGTGGGCCAGGGTGACTCTAGAATGAGTTTGTACGATATGGGTATCAAATGAAAGGTGGTAATGAGTATTTTAAAAGGGAGTAATCCTTAGTTCTATAGGTGGACGCCTTTTCGAGATATCGCCATAAAGGTGGACCAAGGGTGACTCTAGAATGTTTGTACGATATGGGTATCAAACGAAAGGTGTTACTGAGCATTGTAAGAGGGAGTGGGTATTAGGTCTATAGGTGGACGCCTTTTCGAGATATCGCCATTAGGGTGGGCCAGGGGTGACTCTAGAATGTTTGTACGATATGGGTATCAAACGAAAGGTGTTACTGAGCATTTTAAGAGGGAGTGGGCATTAGGTCTATAGGTGGACGCCTTTTCGAGATATCACCATTAGGGTGGGCCAGGGTGACTCTAGAATGTGTTTGTACGATATGGATATCAAATTAAAAGTATTAATGAGGGTTTTAAAAGCGAGTGGCCCTTAGATGTATATGTGAAGGCGTTCTCGCGATATCGACCAAAATGTGGACCAGGTGATCCAGAAAATCATTTGTCGGGTACTGCTAATTTATTTATATATGCAATACCACTAACAGTATTCCTGCCAAGATTCCAAGGGCTGTTGATTTCGCCTTGTAGAACTTTTTCATTTTCTTCTACTTAATATGGTAGGTGTCACACCCATTTTACAAAGTTTTTTCCAAAGTTATATTTTGCGTCAATAAACCAATCCAGTTACCATGTTTCATCCCTTTTTTCATAGTTGGTATAGAATTATGGCATTTTTTTCATTTTTCGTAATTTTCGATATCGTTAAAGTGGCCGTGGTTATGGTCGGATTTCGACCATTTTTTATACCAAGATAAAGTGAGTTCAGATAAGTACGTGGGCTAAGTTTAGTAAAGATATATCGGTTTTTGCTCAAGTTATTGTGTTAACGGCCGAGCGGAAGGACAGACGGTGGACTGTGTATAAAAACTGGGCGTGGCTTCCACCGATTTCGCCCATTTTCACAGAGCACAGTTACCGTCACAGAATCTATGCTCCTACCAAATTTGAGAAGGATTGGTAAATTTTTGTTCGACTTATGGCATTAAAAGTATTCTAGACAAACTAAATGAAAATGGGCGGAGCCACACCCATATTGAAATTTTCTTTTATTTTTGTATTTTGTTGCATCATGTCATTACTGGAGTTGAATTTTGACTTAATTTACTTATATACAGTAAAGATATTAAATTTTTTGTTAAAATTTGAATTTAAAAAATTTTTTTTTTAAAAAGTGGGCGTGTTCTTCATCCAATTTTGCTAATTTTTATTTAGCACATATATAGTAATAGTATACACGTTCCTGCCAAATTTCATCATCATATCTTCAACGACTGCCAAATTACAGCTTGCAAAACTTTTAAATTACCTTCTTGTAAAAGTGGGCGGTGCCACGCCCATTGTCCAAAATCTTACTAATTTTCTATTCTGCGTCATAACGTCAACCCATCTACCAAGTTTCATCGCTTTAGCCGCCTTTGGCAATGAATTATCGCATTTTTTCGATTTTTCGAAATTTTCGATATCGAAAAAGTGGGCGTGGTTATAGTCCGATATCGTTCATTTTAAATAGCGATCTGAGATCAGTGCTCAGGAACCTACATACCAAATTTCAACAAGATACCTCAAAATTTACTCAAGTTATCGTGTTAACGGACGGACGGACGGACGGACGGACGGACGGACATGGCTCAATCAAATTTTTTTTCGATCCTGATTATTTTGATATATGGAAGTCTATATCTATCTCGATTCCTTTATATATGTACAACCAACCGTTATCCAATCAAACTTAATATACTCTGTGAGCTCTGCTCAACTGAGTATAAAAATGGTACTAGTAATATGTAGTACACTTGTCGTTAAACTGGACTTTGATCATCAAACATAAATGGTATGTTTTGTTTACATATGTACGTATGTATGAAAGGGTGTGCTCAGTGAATACCTAAGAATGTGAAAATGTAAACAAAAACTTTATAAACATAAAAGATATGCAGCGTAGATGTCAGCTGTGTCTTCCTTTCTATTAACAGTTCTCTCTCTCTATTTTGCATCGTTTTTGTTTGGTTTTTTTTTAGTTCTTGAAGATGAAATTCACACTATTTTGAATTTTATTTAGACCAACACTACAAAGTGTAGTTTTGACCGCAAAATTTCTTTGTGTGTATAAAATGTTAAAAACGAGATTTTTGGATGAAAAAAAAAAGATTCAAGAAAATCACATCAAAGTAAAACAAACATGCATAAGCTCATAGGCATATCCCAAAGGCACACAAAAAACTTTAAAAAAGAAAAAAAAAAAATTGAGAAAAAAACCACTAAAAAAGTGTTTGATATTATAAAGTGACTTCTAAAGCTCACATACTATCATATGAACATACATACATATGTATGTGTTTAGCTGAAGTGTGGAAGAGCACGTACTGAAAAACCAGCTCAGACAGCAGGTGCAAATATGTATAAATAATTTGCTAGTGAACTTGTCAAAGACAACGAAATAAGCTTGTGAAGAAACAAATTCTTTTAAGAAGTGACAAACGAAATAAAAATGCTAATAGGTACTAACAGAGTTTTGAGGCAACTAATGCAGTCAGGAAAAAAGTTCAAAGATCAAAAGTGATTGAAGTGAATGTATTTTTTGGTTGTTTTTTGTTTTTTTGTTTTAAATTTAAAAAACGTGCATCATGTTAAAGTCAGGTGAAAATTTCAAGGCTGCTTAGAATATTTTTTTCATTTACGAATAAGAGTTTGTCCATTGACTAATGCCCTCACGGAATTTTCACTTTCATGTATTTAAAAACAATTTTCTCTCCCTTTCCTTCCCTCCACTTACTATTGTAACGAATTTACTTGCAAATCCTCTTATTTGCAATCCTCTGCTAAGTTCGAATCACTAAACTGTTGAATAAATAACTCCAATATTGAATGATGGAAAAATGGCATTTATTAAGTACTTCACAATAACACTTATACTTTGCTACTCGCTGGCTTAATAACCAAACTGATTGATAGCTCAAATGAAACTCTACTATTGGCCGGCAGATCGCGTGCTTAATCAAACTGATTGATAGCTCAACTCAAACTGAATTACTTCTTACTCGCCTGCCCCGCTTTTATAGTTTACGCTGCATACTTCTAGGCTCTTCGATTTCCAGAAGTTACTAGTTAGTTCGGCTACAAAATCGCCAGCCACAACTACGTGCACAAATTATTGCTCTCTCTTGTGACAACTCAGATAAGATATATGCATGTGTTTGTGCATTGCCGCTCCGCTGCTCGTATACGTACATATGTGTAGACGCAATTATTTATTCGTTTATGTAGATACATAATGATTGAATTATTTATGTGAATGTTTGTAGTTTACAGTCTCTCGCGCATACATAGGTGTATTAGTAAATGCATCTGTGTGTGACATCTTTCGGCTGCCTTATATATGTGTATACATGATTTGATTATTGACGTAAATACTGCTTATCGTGGCCTTGGCATCGCCTTAGTGATGGTATAACTTAGTGATGTTAATATCCGTGACACTGCCCTCCACCTAAGTCTGATCGTCCCGATCAGACAAATCTCTCGATCTAAACGCTGCTAGCATCGCCATATGTACCACTCTTCTACTCCGTGGTTTCTCAATGCTTTGTATACGGTAGATGATATCACTGATCTTCTTCACAACCTTGTACGGGCCTTCCCAACTACACCGAAATTTGGATGGAACACCTTTCCGCCGGTGAGGGTTGTATAACAGTACCAAATTTCCCTCCCGGAAACCTTCCGAATTATTTTCCTTGTCGTACCTGTGTTTCATCTTACTACTCATTATCCTCGATCGTTCTCTCGCACTCTGTTGCTCGGCCAATGATGAACTACTTCGCAGAGCTTGCGCTGGACGGATTTGCTTTGCATAATCGGTATCGTTCCGACGCTTCACAACAGTAGTGTGCCTTGGCTTGAAACCACACTTGCATTCTTTCTTCGTTTTAGTACGTCCTTTAGGGCTTTTCAATGCCAGTGTTTCTCTCACAGGTAACTTCGGTTTTGATTTGTTTGGCCCATTTGTTCCATCAACCTTTACCTTTGAATTTCGTGGCCTTCGTCGAGTCTTCTCCACCAGTACCCGATTACTGCTGAACCCTTTTTCCAAACTAAAGTTAAGTGGCACATGTTGATTCTCATAACGCATCACCCTTCTCTGCATATCGATCTTGATGTCATGGTCAACCAAGAAATCCACTCCCAATATAACTTCATCAACAATCTCCGCCACAACAAATTTGTGTAGAACCATGACCTTCCCAATCAATACTTCACATATCACTTCTCCCTGAACTTGGTTATACTCGCCAGTGACCGTACGCAACTTTGCTCCAGGTAACGGGTTTACTCTCCTGTTGACCAAGTCAGATCGGATCAAGGAATGAGATGCGCCCGTATCTACAGTCAGTACTCGTTCTTTGCCATCCACATTCCCTCTGACGGTAAGACTGCTCGATTTTCTACCAATTTGCGACACAGATATCACAGGGCATTCAATAGCTGGATCTAGCTCTCTACCTCTTACTCGCTCTTGCTCATCTCCTCCAGCTTTGCGTTTATGGCCACCCACATTGTTGGAACTATTAGGACCAAGATCGCAATGACGTGCAATGTGACCTGGGTTGCCGCACTTGAAACATTTAATTACTCCGGCATTCTTCTGTTGAGATCCCTTCAGTGCTTCCAAAATTGTTTCTACCCACTCTGGCCTTTCTACTTCCACACGGCGTGCTTTGAAAAGTGGCTTACACAGAAGCGACGCTGTTTCCTGAATCAGAGCATGCGATACCGTTTCAGCAAATGTTAGTTTTGGATTCGCATATGTAGCACGCTTCGTTTCCACATCTCGTATGCCATTTACAAAGCTCTGAATCTTTACCCTTTCAGTGTATTCTACGGGTGCGTCTGCATTTGCAAGATGAGCCAATCTTTCAATATCTGAAGCAGACTCCTGCAATGTCTCATTTGCTTTTTGGTAGCGGTTTTGCAACTCAATTTGGAATATCTGTTTTCTATGCTCGCTTCCATAACGTCGTTCTACAGCAGCCATTAATGCTTCATAATTGTTCCGCTCTCCTTCGGGAATCGTCTGTAGGATTTCCGCTGCTGGCCCCTTCAATGCCACGAACAGTGCAGCAACTTTATCTTCCGCATTCCAGTTGTTCACTTCTGCGGTCTTCTCAAACTGTAGCTTGAAGACCTGGAAAGGAACAGAACCGTCAAAAGATGGAGTTTTTACCTTCGTATTGCTTGCTGAAACAACTGGGCGAATTAGTTGCAACTCCTGTATACGACCTCTCAATGTTTCAATCTCGGCATCGACTTTGTTCTCAAGTTGCAAAATTTTTGTGTCTTGCGCCTCCATCTTCGAAGAAATACGTCCTTCTTGCTCTTCCAGTTGTGCAGAGATCTGCGCTGATATTTGTGCCGACATTTCGGATATTCGTGCCTCTTGTGCTTCAATCTTCGATGTTATACGGTTCTCCTGCGATTCCAGTTGAGATGCTATACGTGCCTCCTGTGATTCCATCTGTGATGACATATACGTTTTCTGTTCTTCCAGTTGAGTTTCCATCTTGGATGTTATACGTGTCTCTTGCGCTTCCAGTTGGGATGCCAATTGCGACGACATTGATGCTACTGTCGATGTTTGTGCAGATATTGCAGCCAATAGCATGTTCAAGTCTGTGCTGGTTACCGTCTGCGATGTTTCGTTTTTCTCTTCAATTTTTGTTGTTGTTTCGTCCCCATCAGGATAAAAGACAAACTCGTCCACATCAATTCCTTGCGACTCCATTACCTCTCGTAGCCGTGCTTGAAGTTCGATCTTATTGCCGGTTGTATTTAATCCACGGTTCTCCAACTCCTTTTTCAGTTGCTGGATCTTCAATTCACTGAACTTTGTCATGTCCTTGTTGTCCTCTGGAATTTATTCAACAATTCCTCTTCTGACACCAATTGTAACGAATTTACTTGCAAATCCTCTTATTTGCAATCCTCTGCTAAGTTCGAATCACTAAACTGTTGAATAAATAACTCCAATATTGAATGATGGAAAAATGGCATTTATTAAGTACTTCACAATAACACTTATACTTTGCTACTCGCTGGCTTAATAACCAAACTAATTGAAAGCTCAAATGAAACTCTACTATTGGCCGGCAGATCGCGTGCTTAATCAAACTGATTGATAGCTCAACTCAAACTGAATTACTTCTTACTCGCCTGCCCCGCTTTTATAGTTTACGCTGCATACTTCTAGGCTCTTCGATTTCCAGAAGTTACTAGTTAGTTCGGCTACAAAATCGCCAGCCACAACTACGTGCACAAATTATTGCTCTCTCTTGTGACAACTCAGATAAGATATATGCATGTGTTTGTGCATTGCCGCTCCGCTGCTCGTATACGTACATATGTGTAGACGCAATTATTTATTCGTTTATGTAGATACATAATGATTGAATTATTTATGTGAATGTTTGTAGTTTACAGTCTCTCGGCCATACATAGGCGCTGCTTGGCCCTCAGTTGTATCTGTTAAATGAAACACAACGGCGACATCTACCTGTCAGAACTCATGTGTACAAAAATATCACAACCTTCAATTCTCAAGTCTCCCAATGATCCAGAGCATTTCCGTGAGAATTGATACGGAGCCAGAAAACTCATTGGATGATGGCTAAAGTTCTGCACAACAATGCCCAACAGGGCGAGATATTTTTTTTCCTCTCGCTCCCCTACAAATAGCATTTCATTTGGAGTCTTTTGTAGTCATCCAGTGAGTTTTACAGCTCCGGCTCACGCTCAATTCTCACGGGAATGCTCTGGATCATTGAGAGACTTGAGAAGCAGATGTCGTGAAATTTTCGCACACGTGAAATATGATAGGCAGATGTCGCCGCTGTTTTTCATTTAATTCATACGGCGAAGGACTAAGCAGCGACATCTATTTTTGAAAAATTATGTTCATTAAAGGCAGCGTTGCCAAACTAAAAACAAGTAATTAACAAATTATCTGGCTCACAAATTGAACCAGGCTTCTATCTGGATTTATCTGGCTCAAATCGTGTTGTTGCATTTACATGCAAAATTATTTATCTGGCGCAGGATTTTGCCACCGGATGATAGCTTTTATTCTGCTATTTGCTCCGCTCTAAAATGCGACGTAGCTGCTAGTCGAGTATAAGAAATGCTTTTATTTTTTTTAATGCTACGGCTCTGCTCCATGTTCTGTTTATGCTCAGAGCCGGCGCTGTAGCAGAGCATATTTTTCGCTGCTACTGCTACTCTGGAGAAGCAAATGCAAACAATGATTTGTACCTAGATAATTCAGGTAATAATTATGTATGTAAGGGGCGTGGCACCTCCCATATAAATGGAATATATCATACTGCATATCTCTGGTAGTAATCGTAGGATAATGAAAATTGGTAAGGAGCTATATGAGGTTAAGCCCTAACAACTCCAGTAAAATGTGGAATTGGTGAAAAGGGGGCGTCGCACCTTTCCTACAAATGGGATTTTTCAGAACTATGGCTGCCGTACAAACATAGGTTATTATAACAGCTAAAGTTTGACTACAGGGTTGTTTGGCAGTTATTCCTTTTGGTTGTTAAGTAATCTTCTGCCGTTAAAATTTTTTTCTTAACTTCAGTCTATCCACATGTTCTATCTATATATATATATATATATATATTTATAAAGTTATAATTATGAATGTTTGCATGTAGGTATAAATCGGGTTGCGCCCTAAACGGATCGGGCGATCACAACTAAGTTTGAATCACCCACTAGAAACCTTCCAAAGGCTAAACAAACTTCAATATTAAGAAAGGGAGTGGCACCTGCCATACAAATGGAATGTTTGATACAGCATAACTCTGGAAATATTCCAAGAGCATTGAAATCCAGTAAAAAGTTAAATTGGATCATTCCCTAACACCACTAAGATTATAAGAGGTGAGTAAGAAGGGGCGTGGCACCTCCCATACAAATGGAATAATGAAAATTGGTAAGAAGCTATATAACGTTAAGTCCTAAAAGCGCCAGTTATATGTGGAATTGAAAAAAAACAAGACAAATGGGACTTTCAGAACTATGGCTGCCCTAAAAACTTATGTTATTTCAACACGTAAAGTTTGATTGCAGAGTTGGGTTTGGCTGTTATTCCTTTAGTATTCTTTTATGTTATCTTTAGGGTTCGTATTTTTGGAGACGCCTGGAGGAACCGGAAAAAAACATTTCTGTTTAATTTGATATTAATTGATGTAAGAGCAAAAAGAGAAATCACTATGGCAGTTGCTGTCTCAGATACCGCGGATATCCTTCGTGTAGTGGATGTACAACTCCGCATTTAAATGACCACTGTCTGCAAACATCTGATACACCGATGTGCAACATAAACAAACGGTCAGCCCAAAGTGAGGGTGTGCAATGTGTGCGCCATGACTCATAAACAGTCGCTGCAAATTTTAGACCGAACCCTTAAGAATTTAAGGTGCAATGATAATACCAAACGTGATGCTTTCTTGTTACTTGCTGGAACAGCCGCAGTTGAAGTATTGTTATTGTTATTAATTGGTCTGGAAGCACTGCGACCTTTGTGCAGATCTATTGTGCAAGACCTTTCAGCCTAATTTTGTATCTGGAGGCTCTTGATGTATCTAAATACCTCTTCAGGCTTTTTACTCCATATCACATAGGGACTAAGAGTCTCACCACCTAGATGGGATAGTCTCTGCCTAGCTAGAGCGAAGCATTCGCAGATAATGTGAACCCGCGTTTCATCATCCAGCACACAGAAACGACAAATTTGGGTATCAGATAGATTTAATTTACTTAGGTGATATCGTAGACTGCAGTGTCCCGTGTAGTACCCAGTAAGAGTTCTTAGGTCCTCCCTGCTTAGGTTAATGAGTTTGGCTGATACTTTCGTTGCCGGAAGTATAAACAGTTTGGCCTGTCTTTGCTCTGGGCAATCCAGTGAGGTCTGAATTGTTTAGTTTCCCAGTTACTTATATTTTCCCTGGTGTGTACTTTTGTGAGTCCACAAAAGGGCTCTGGACCATAGAATGCTGATGTAGCACCCTGCTTTGCAAGGTAATCTGCATGCTCATTACCTTCATGTCCCTGATGTCCAGGAACCCGTCCCAACAAAACCTTGTTTTTGGCTCCCAGGGCATTAGGGATTTCAGTGCATTCATCCACCAGGTTAGATGTAAATATGGAGGATTGCAAGGCACGCAGTGCCGCCTTGCTGTCCGATGTTGAGCCTCTCCGCAGACATTCTCTACCACAGACCTCTATTGCATGAATTTCTGCCTGAAATATGGTGGGGTAACATCCCATTGGTATCGATTTTTTTAAGATTGGCCCCTAGATGCCAGCTTCCGTTTTCCCGTCATCGAATTTCGATCCATCCGTGTACCAGACCTCTGAGTCAGGGTCGTTATAAGGATTCCCTATTTCCCAGTGGGTCCTGTCCACGATGGACACTTCAAAGTTCCGTGAGATTCTGTGCTTAGGGGACATTACGTCACGCAGTTGTAATGAGTGATTTCCTATTTGTTGAAGTAAATGCGTGCTCTTTCGTCTATAGACGGCTTTATGTACAAAAATTTACTCTCTTTAGAAATATGAGAGGGCATTTTGACGGAAATACTTCAGCAGCAGCTTTTGCTAACCAACTTCTTGAAATTAATTATGGCAAAATTCCTATTTCTTTACTAACAGATTTGATTTATTTTCATGCAAGTTTTTAGAAATTATGACATCACCTGAAGATTTAATAGCTAATTTTTCTTCCAAATATTTAATCTATCTTTACAAACTATAAATGGCCTTGAGAAAAGGCATTTTAGGCACCTTAAAATGAGGATGTTAATATCACTAGAACTAATACAACTTATCATTCTATTAACACAGTCATGGAAGAGTCCCAAGCTGTTCATATCCAATTGAGTTTATTAGCCCTTTTGAACCATCAGAAACATCTCCTCATCGATTGATCCTTAAAAAGAGGGCCCATAACATCATAATATTTATGCTTCGTTACTTCGCTTCCCCACGCTTATGTATTGGGAAGGACAAGGCTTTTCATCACAAAACTTTTACGAATGTCATTGAAGCAATTCATTTTATCGGAAAATTTCGAAAACAAAAAAGTTTAAAACCAACGATTCCATTGATATTGATAGATTTTTCCTTTAAATTTTAAATGCGACAAATTTCCTATTCAATGAAGCTCAAGAACGATCATTAGCTGCGAATCAAGGGATTGATGAGCGCAATACAAACCTTTATAGCTTCTGCAACTCAATTGTCACCCTCAACTACGCGAGGGGAATCCTGTTACAAATGTGAATATATCATACAACAACAATCATTAGCTGTAGCAGAAATCAATCTTACCAACTCATGTTTTACCCATGGCCAGTTACGCGTAGCCTGCATATTTTTGTAGAAACGTGGTTTAAAACCCACGGGCATAACCTAGTAGTTTATATTTATTAAGCTGTATTTCCTCTACACAGCTTGTGTTTCCTTACCACGTTTTGAGCAGCGCGCTCCAGGGCGAAACAAAAATCTAGAATTAACCAAATATCACGTCTCATGGCTTTTACTAAAAACATTAATATGGATAAAATTTTACTTAGTTACGTTAAATTATGTATATGTGTAGGTAATCAATTATATAATTCACTAAAAGTTTGTACTCCGAATTATCAGCTCCCACTCGAAAGGCTAGTGAGCTTGAATAAGTAATATTTGTTTGTGCTACTGGGTATGTATTAGGTAAGCATGTACATAGCGGAAAGCTAAATGGAAATTAGTAATTTAATTCAGCGACTTCTTAAAGTAAATATAGTTGCTGAAATCTACTGTAAACATCAAATTAAATGATAATTATAAATTGCTATGTATTGAGGAATATATTTGAGAGAAAATTTCAGTTAAAAGTCAAAATTTAAGTTTTTTGTAGGCGAACTTTTATTGCCACCTTACGGGTTAAATAGCCTAAGGCAGTTTTATCGTTCGCTGTTATCTTAATGAGTAAGGCTTTTTTATCAAACTAAATTATTGAAATAATGTGCTCCAATTAAGTTTAATGTTTTATAATTATTATGTTTTAGAAGCTTTGTAAATTTAAATAGATAAACACATATCCTACCATTTACAGAGTTGCCATACTGCAATAAAAACAAAACAAAAAAGGTGTGAGTACCAAGTTCTCATGAAGCTCGAACAATACTGTAAAAAGTGTGGAGTTGCGGTGAATGAAGAGCCGCAGTGGGTGACGTCAAAACTATTAAAATCACGGCAAAAGAAGATTTGTTACTTCAATTTAAAAAAATATCTCAGGAGAGGAAAACAAGATTACAGAGCACAGATGGAAACAGACCTTAAGGAGTGAGCGAAGGTTACAGCATAGTCTCTAAAGGTCACACTACAGCTTCGAGACCTCAATGAGATTACTACGCTCTAGGAGATTTGTGTTGCAATAAAATGGCAATGCAGCGTTGAACGGCCTGGTCAATATGCCACAAAAATTATACGTGCAAGGTACATCGGTACAAAAGCGGCACTTTTAAGCCTTACAGCGAACGATGCCAAAGTTATTCTAAAAGCGCTCAGAAAAGGAGTATTATCAATATTCTGTCAAATTAGAGAGGTGAAACAGATGAGATATTGTTATAGGTATTGGAGCTATCGACATGTAGCTGAAAAGTTCAAAGAGAATACAGATGGGCCAAACTTTGCAATAAATGCGGTCAGAAGGGTCATAAGTGCGCGAACTGCTCAAACATACCGAAATGTGCTTTATGTGTGAGACAACACCCGCCAGGCAGGTTTAGATGCTCACAACGGGAGTGGAGCTATCAAATTGCCCTATGAGATTGTTGCAACTCAAGCTAAACTACAGTGAAGTGGCTCAAGACCTCTTATCTTAAACAATGTTTGAAGGAGGATTGAATAAGCGATACTTTCTGAAACGTAGAAATATACACACGAGCAAGGTTGGCTTGCAGACTTACCTGGTAAAGCCTTAATTTGAATACAAAGAAAACTTTCTTCGCAGTAAATGATGGTACCGACGGTGGTTGGATTCATGCCCGCGAAAATCAAAGAAATATTCAATTTTAGTTGCTATGCACCTCCAAGCATGACTAGCACCGAGTTTGAAAACATGTTTAGGAACACAGCGACCACAAAGTTATTAGCTTAGAACTGGAGAAAAATTATTAGATTAGAACTAGCTTCCAACCAACTACAATGAAGAATATGGAAAAAACATCTTTTTGAATCAGAAACATTTGATGTTGTATGGAATGATGCCACAGTACGAAAAACACATACGGAAAATCTGTCAGCTCAAATATCTAAGTCATTAAGTATTGCGTGTGATGCTGCCAAATCTAAAAGTCGCGAAGAAAATGCCGCAAAGCACCACGAAGAGCTCAGGGGGCACGCTCATCACCACGACATGATGAGCTACACAGAACCTACATAGCCCAAAGAACAGTGCTCAAAAATTTTATAAAACGAGCAAAAGAGCGTGCTTCAAAGAACCAATTGATAGGGCCGATCCACACAGATAAATTATGAATTAAATCAAAAACCCAGTACTCGTTGCGCTAGACCTATCAAAAGCTTTTGGTACGATCAACCACGGCACGTTACTGCAAGACTTCGAAGCGTCCTCCCTTCCTCCAAAGTGGAACGCAATTTATCTGTATGGTCTCAAAACATCGGTGCAATTCAGGAACATAATATCTAAACCCAAAGGAATTAAACAAGGGGTATCGTAGGCAGGTGTCCTATCCCCGCGTTTGTTTAACTTCTACATATCGAAGCTACCTTTATCACCAGAAGGAGCCACTACGCCGATGACTCCACAATAATGGCCACAGACCCACGCCCACAGATCGATGAGCTTTGTAACAAAATAAACAGCTATCTCCATGATCTCTCCAGTTCTTTCGCCTCGCGAAACCTGACATTGTCACCGATCAAATGATTGGCGACCTAATTTTCAACATGTACATGGCAAATGTCGACCATATTGGACATCTACGTCGATGGCATTACGCTACCGACTGTCTTACACTCAAAAATATTTGGTGTGACGTTCGGTCAGGATCAACATTTTGGTGAGTATGCAACCGGAATTGTACGTAAAATCCAGAGACGTAATAAAATCCTCAAATCTCTTGCCGGCAGCACTTGGGGTAAAGACAAACAAACGTTTATTACCACTTACAAAGCAATTGGCCGGCCGATTCCATGCTACTCGTCCCCGATATGGTGGCCAAGCGTAACAGGCTGACTTCTTACGACCCCAGAACACCACCTACAAAATGAGGTGAGAGTACTTCCCAACAAAATTTTGGTTTGTTTTTTTGGGGCCAAAAAAATTATATAAGAACGACCAAAAATACAAGAAAATGATTTAGTAACTGCCTTAAAAACACGAAAGCACGACATTTTCCATCTAAATGACAGGAAAAAGGGTAAAATTTAGCACTCAAATGGCAACAATGACCAAGACGCATTCTCTATTCCCCAAGCAGTTTTTCTCCTGAGTAATACATTTATCCCTCCTGGCATTTCAAGCTAATCAACCTTTATCTTCTTCTTTTAATCATTTTAAAAAATTGTCCCCCTTTTCTTACCCTTAATTACACCCAAATCACTTGTTTCCAAATGCTAATAAAAAAGTACCCAACTTTATTAAAGACAACGACCGTAACATTTAATCAGCGTTTAGGGATCAAGTTGCTACTACGTCTAGCAAAAAAAAGATTTGACAAAATCTAAGAAAAATTGTGGTACAAAGCAAAAACTTAAAACCAAAAAAAAAAAAAAAACAAAAACTTTCAAGGTATTCATCAATTACGGCTAAGATTTGGAAAAGTTTAAATGTATGCTGGTTTAACTATATATCTATGTACATATATTTGCGTATTTGTAATCAGGTAACATAAATATTGTTAGGCATAGATACTAAACTGTCTGTTTGCATGGTAAATACCCATTGGTGTGACACAGAGATGATAACGGTAACTTGTCACAATAAATCGACCCCAAAATGCCAATCGCGCCAATTTGAAGGTAAAAAGGAGAAAGGAAATATATGTGAGTACATTAGAATGTCTAAGCTTTTTCGTAAAGGAAATTGGGCTACTTTAAGGGGTTCTTAAAAAAATACATGTGACAGCTGCGAACACGAAAATATCAGTGGCTAATTTTATACAATTTCGTCAATTAAATCCTTATTTTATTTCCAATATTTTAATAATGAAATATTGTACCTAAATTGTTCAAACCAATGTCAAAAAATTTTTCGAAAAAGTTCGAAAGCTGTGGAAGATTTTACGAAAAATTCGAACTTTTTAGGATGTAATTTTGAAGCTTCAATCATATTAGTACAAGTTGCAAACTTATCTCAAAAATGATTCAGAAAACCCTAAATAAAAAGTTGGTAATTTTAATATAATTTTCTCGAATTTTCGAATTTTTTCGAAATCGCTTTTGAGATTGGTTTGCACCTTGTACTTTAATTAATAAGGCTACAAAAGCGCATTTGAAAAAAAGACAATCAGAAAACTCTAAATTTAAACTTGGAAATTTTGGTAAAGTTTTTAAATTTTCGAATTTTTCCGAAATCATTTCTGAAATAGGTTCGCAACTTTTACTAAAATGACTAGGCTTATAAACTGCATCCTACAAAAAATTTGGGAAACTTAATTTTAAGTTCGAAATTTTCGTACGAACTTCTGGAATCTTCGAAGTTTTTCGAATTCACTTTTGAGATTAAATTGTAACTTTTATTAAAATACTAGGGATATAAAACAGCATCAGCAATCTCGAGACAAGGAAAACTCTTAATAAAAAGTTCGACGTTTTCTTAAGATTTTCAAGAATTTTTTTTTTTTTGAGAATAATTTAAAAGGCAACTCCAAACTTAAAAATTTCGAAACTTTCGTAACGTTTTCTGGAATTTTCAAATTATTTCGAAAAAATTTTGAAATTGGTGTGCAATTTGTTCAAAAATAAATAATGCTTCAAAACTGCGTCCTTAAAAAAGTTCAGAGAACTCTATATTTAAAGTTAGAATTTTTTGTAAAAATTTTAGAGTTCTCTAACTATTTCGAAATAATTTTTGAAATTGGCTTGCAACTTGTATTAATATTAATGAGGCTTCACAACTGCGTACAAAAAAAATTAAAATTGAGGAAACTCTAAGTAAAAAGTTCGAAATGTTTGTAAAATTTTCTGAACTGTACGAATTTTTTCGAAAATGTATTTGAGATTACTTTGCATAGTTTCAGTTCCAAAATTCATGGTAGTCCGCTCTTAAACAAAAAATAAAGAAAGGTATAATTTAATTGACAAAATTTGATTAAAATTGCCACTGCTATTTTCGTGTTCGCTGCTGTACATATATACCATCAACGGGATACGTCATTCTGCTTGAGACACGGAAACAAAATGTATACTTCGATAGAAAAAAATTCAAAATTTTTTTGGTGAGACACTCTAATGTACATATGTAGGCTTTAAGTTTTTTAATTTTAAATACATTTCTCTATTCAATATATAAAAAATTTTTCTATGAATTTATTTTCTTTCACACAAATTCTAACGATATAAAAATGCCATACACAGATTCCTTTCACATTACGTTTTCTGTTCTATTTTGGTGTCTTTCTTCACCTCCCTCTTCGTCGTCTACTTGAAGACGGTCAACTAGCTGACAACTTTGCAGTTTAAATTATAATGGGATGAGAAATGGATAGGTAAGGCAAATAACAGAAATGCGTGCGAGACCGGAAGGTGTGGATTTAAAGGAAAACGAATTTCTAAATGAGAAAGTTTTATTAAAAAAACTGGCAAATAAGAATAGAGCGAGTTATTTATTATTTTGAAAAAGAAAGATGAATACGAAACAAAATGCGGCTGGGTTGACTGTAGTTGACTGAAGAGTTAGTAGCGACAATAATAGGTAACGGCTTAAGAAATGGCTGTAGGCTCTAGCAAGATGTGAACCGATTATAGTGCCAAATCTTATTTCTAATTGCTATTTTTATGCGAAGGTCCCTTTTTCGCTCTTATTTGGAATCTAAATTTATAAATAAAGTTTTGGATGTAAAGATAGAGATTCGTGCTATTAGCGAGCTTTGGGCATTATTGGTCGCAGTGCTTTTGTTTAGCTATATTTTATTAAAATAATTTGAAAAAATAAACTATTGTGAGCACAAAGAAGTATTTTTGTACTGATTGATAGAGCAGCTGATTTCTGTTGATATTTGATATGAGACTCTTATATTTGTTGCGCAAGAAGCGCACGGGTCAGGCTAGTTTTGTATATTCTTTTATTTAAGTCAGGAAAGGTGAAAGCGTAACTGGGATTTTACTGTGTAAAATTGCGCAGCTTCAAAGATATTTTGCAATAAATTTCTCCTTTTTTATATGTGGACACGTCGTTAGAGGACAGACGAGAGAGTGAACTTTAAACGAGAGACACCGTGTGGACATCAATTAAGGCAATTAAAAAATGTACGTGAAGACAATTTAAGGTGATGATACTAAGATATACTAAAATATGCGACGTTTTTTTGTTTAGCCGAACCACGTATCATCATTGCGACGTGGTGTATTAAAAACAGAACAACTGGCGCTAGTGTGCATGCGCTAGCACCATAAAAATTGCGTTATTACCCAGACCCAGATAACTACAAAAAAAATATTTTTCTTATAGAGAAAATGTGATTCGACGAGCGCACTTTTTCGGAGACCCATGTCTGAAAATAATAATAAAACAATTAGGCTTCGTGGCTGTATAAGCTTTCATTAAAGAGATTAAACGACTCGACGCAGCACATTTATTTTACTTTATTTTGTATAAATTTATTTTTTTCAATAATATTTCGTGCAAACATTAGGTGGCTACTTAAATCGTATTATTAGCTTTTTTTAAAACAAAATTTAACGAGAAAAATTGTGCAAAATCTAAATTTTGTTATTAGTTTTCACTTGAAAAAAAATTTTCTTTCAATTAAATATATTTGGCGTTTCATTGCACATATAACATGGAGGAAAAAAGTATCACGCTCAGTTTTTATAAAAATCTACAAATTTTGTTTTCAAATTAAATGCTGAATTGAATACCCAAATTAGCATTTTAAATGTGCTGAAAGCTTTCTAACTGAATTTATGCTTTAAAATTACACTTACATATAAGAACATTCGGGTGATTCATTGGAAAACTTGAATATTTTGTGTTTTCAATGATTTTTTTTTCATATTTATTTTTTAGTTTTGTTGTGGAATGGTTGAAACTTTAGGTCTGTGACAACTCTGCGCTCAAAGCTGCCACGCGATGTATTCTTCAGTGTCCATAATATCATCTAAAAAGTAAGGCGAGAACACTCCCCCATAGAGAAGAGAAAAGAAATGCCCAACAAACAGATTCTGCTGAATACTCAGAAACATGGGCAGCCCAACAAACATCTTATTAAAGAGGTCCCTCCTCCCTGGAAAGTAAAAAGTCATCTCCGTAAGCATCATGAAGAAATTCAGCACTTATGATTTCAGCTGTATGAAGAAAAGGAGCATGTAAATGTCCGCATAAACATCCACAATAAGTCGTTGGATTACTCTGCCAACAATTGCCCTATGAACACAGTACTTAAAAATAAATACCCTGAACTCGCAGTTGAGAAAAGCAACCTTCCCAGAGAGACGCGCCCAACTCTAGCTCAACTTTGTTCTATATACTGAATCAGTTTAAACTCTTTCTTTTCCATAATCAACGCCGACATACCCAAAGTTCGTCCTGCTTCTAACGTAACGCCATGTGACACCAACCGTTTTTCCAATTGCGTTGTAGAATCAACGTCTCTATCACCCTTATCTCTCCGGCCCAACCCTGTTGAAACAAAAAGTTTCCTCGAACTCACGTCAGAGGATATTGATGACAATTTGTGAGTGATCGCACCTATTAGAAGGGGTGGAGCAATGCTACAACAACAACATCCGATCAAAGACATTAACAAAAATTAAGTTTCATCTAACTTGTTTTGAACCACCTTAATAAGTGCATAAAAAAATGAAAAGCCTGGGCATGATGGAGTTTCACAACAAATGATAAATGACGTCTAAAATTACGAACGAATAACAAATGCTTTAGCAATTTTTTCTCCCATTCTACTATTCTAACTCGACTAAAAAATTTTAAGCAAATAAGTGAGCTGCCCGGAATGGATGCGGGGGAATAATAATAGCACAAAAAGGGTTAATAGTAGAAGCAGGAATACAAATAACAAGGCAAGCAAAAGCAAACCACTTCCTGTTTAAATATCGAAATGGGTCAATGCAAATACTACAACAATTTTAATAATTTAGGATAAAACGTTTTGTTATGCTTTTAATGTTATTTTATATACCAAGAATAGGCGGTGGCAGCATGAGGCAAATGGGGAATAGAAAACAGGCAAACAACGAAACAACTTTCAAGCTAGCAGGACGCTCCTTTGAAGGCGTTTCTATTTTGCAATTTATAAAGAAATGTTTTTTCTTTTTCTTTTTTTTTATAATTTTATTTTCTGGTCGAATGAGCTGCTACATAAGAGCCAATATTGATGAATAATAACTGTCAGCAATTGAATATGGTATGCAACAAATGGGCGCAAATATAAGAAACAGAAATAAAGGGGCATAAAGGTTAGACCGAAAAAAAAAATTGTTAGATAGAATGTATGCAAATAGAAAAAGGGAAAGTTTGTATATTGTATGAATACTTTTAGGCGTGCAAACAAATGAGTGAGAAAAGGCTGCGCTGTGACGTCGTAAAAGATATGCGTGTGATTTTTGTGTTGTTCGTGAAATGTGTGGTTTTATATAAAGAGGGGGATGTATGCCAATCTTACTTTTGGTGTTCAATTTCCTTCCTTTTTTTTGTTTTTTTTTGATAAATAGTCACATTTAAAAGACTCGTGCATTGATTGTTGGACATGACGACAGTTCTTGAGTATGTGCCTTGAGATATGTGATTTCTAGCTTTTGAACTCTGTATGTGTGACTAAAAAAGGTATTTAGATATAAAAGTATATTTTCGAGTGAATATGTGAAGGCGTTGAAGCTTATGTTTTGGCCATCAAAGCTGAGTGAGTTAATACGGTTTGATAAGAAGGTCAAAATCTGTTCATAATTTGAGTTCACAGTTATTTGAGATAAATTTTTTTTAATCTGCTATGTTTTTGTTTGCTGTTGTTTTTATATTCGCAGTAGTTTCGTACATTCAACGTAGTTCTATGATCCGAAGACATTTTTAATGAATTTTACTGACAGTTCCATCAAAATTTATAAGAAAACAGTGAGTATGTTACTTTAAACGATTTTTTTGAAAATGGCCACCTTTTGCTTTGATAACTGCTACGCACAATTTTGGCATTATTTCGATGACTTTTTTAAGTATTTGATGTGGAATATTATTCCACGCTTCGCTCAAACAATCCCAGAGGTCAGGAAGGCTTGTTGGCTTTAAATCTCTCACACATCGATCCAATTCTTCCCACAATACCTCGATTAGATTTAAATCGGGGGATTGTGGTAGCCACTCCATTGTATCAAGGTCACCTGCGACTTTTTGCGTTCTAAATAAGAAGTACAAAGTTTTGATATATGTTTCGGGTAGCTATCTTGTTGGTAAAGGAATCCGCGACCAATCAAATTAATGCCAGCTGGTATTGCATGGCGTTGGAGTATACTGTGATACTGTTTTTTTTTTTTTCATAATTCCTTCATTTTTTTTTTAGTTGACCAACGCTAGCGTAGCTGAAACAGCCCCAAACCATCACTGAGCCACCGCCATGTTTCACAGGTGGCACGATGCATTCTCCTTTGGATCTTTCATTGACGTTTCTGTAAACATATTTACGCCTATGTCTACCGAAAAGTTCGAATTTTGATTCGTCTGACAATAAAAATGATTTCCACTGATCAATCGTACAGTCAATATGTTCTTGAGCGAGCTTCAGTCTTTCCTGTGTATTTACTGGCCGTAGAAGTGGCTTTCTGACAGCAATTCGTCCAATCATACCTTTTTTTTAAGCCGGCCTTTGAATGTCGTGAGCGATATTGGTGAATCCAAGCCTTCATTGATTTCAGCACGAATTTATGATGGAGATTTCCGTCGATTGGCCTTACTTATTGCATATATTTTGTTGTCGATTCTCGGATTTGTCTTTCTTGGTCGACCAAATCGTTTTCTGTTAGTATTTTGTCCAGTTTCCCGATATCTTCTAATAACGGTATGAACTGAACATAGAGATATTTTCAAAAGTTTGGCTATTTCTCGATAGTTATTCCCTGTTTCTTTGCAAAATAATGATTTGGGCTCGTATTGCGCTTGACCATTTTCAATCTGAAGAAATACTATTCTGAGGCTATTTCAACATCAACATCTTTTTTATCTTGTTCTGATACCTTCCGACTGTACTGTACACACAAATAGTGGCTGACTGGGGTGCCCATGTTGGAGTAGAGGTTTCAGTGGACAAAACCGTGACAATGCTGCTGAAAGGCAGATTGTCACGGAATCGCCCACCGATTGTCCGCATCGGCGGGGTCAGTATCAGGTATGCGACGCAAGTCAAATATCTGGGGCTGACAATGGGTGAGCAAATGAACTTCCTACCACACTTGGAGTGCATGAAGGAAAAATTTTGAGTGTGTGTGGGCAGTTGCAGCGGGTGATACGACACGATTGGGGCTTGAGTCGTCGTGCCGTTCGTATTATTTATCGTGGTCTATTCGTGGCATGTGTTACTTTTGGTGCCGCCATATGATATCGAACGGTTAGTACTGCTCATGGTCTCAGGCGTGTTCTTAGTATTCAACGGTATATGTTGCTGGCGTGTTTACCTGTGTGCCGTACTGTATCTACGGATGCTATGCAGGTGTTGATGGGGGCACCTCCTCTTGATTTGGAGGTTATTCGGAGAACTGTGTCATTTAGATTGAGACGGCGGTTAATTATGCCATCGTCTTTGCAGGAATGGTGTACCGATGGTGATTTTGAGAGGGGAATGTTGGCGAGCAAAATTCATTTGGATGGTGTTTTAAATTCTAAGTGGCAAGAACGTTGGACTTGTAGTTCTAAAGGAAGGGTAACGTATGAGTATATCCGGGACGTTTCGTTTGCGGCAGATAATCCAAAGTTCAGATTTAGTCTCAGTCTGGGTTTTCTGCTAACGGGCCATGGTTCTCTCAATACATTTTTGCATAAGAGAGGCCTGAGCCAAACGGAGCGTTGTGTGTGTGGAGCTTTGAGTGAAAGTTGGGTGCATGTTTTGTGTGAATGTCCGGAGTACTCAGATGTTAGAGATCTGAATAATTTTGGGATAGAAATTTGTAGTAATGGTTTTAATGTAAGTGGGGCTTTATCTAATAATCGTTCGGTAAGTTTGTTGAATGCGTTTGCAGTTGAAGTTTTTCGGCGGAGTCGTCTGTTGGTGACTAATGGTGGTTAGTATGAATGGATGTGTGTATGCGTGTGTGATTTTGGGGCTCCAACCCCATCTGGTTTGTCTTTTTGTTGTTTTATTTTTATTTTTCCTGGCGCCGTCCGGAGTAGGTGGATACTCAACCGGTAGTAGCTTCGGCTGCGAAAGTCACACCGAGACTTTAAAGTGGTACCACGGGGAACAGATAGCCCGCGGAGCTTGTTCCGTTTCTGTTTATTACGGTTGGCCCCTTTGGGAGCATCGTGGTAGTTGTGGTTTGATATCCAAATGCGGTAAGAATTGGTCAGCTCGAATGTGGAGTTGCATTGCAACCGGGTGCCATGACCCATAGATTGGAAGAGGTGTTAGATAGGCCTCCAACCCCAACAAGGTGATGGTGTGTCCACTCACATCATCAATTGGGACCAAGGTAGCGATTCTTGGGTGGACGTTTGTGCATGAATGCACCGTGAAGTTAGGCCAACAATGGCAGGTACTTACGTTAAACCTTGTACTTCTGTACTGTACACACAAAAAATAAAGTGCAGTGTTAACACTTTTTGGAGTAATATGAAAATTATAATTTCAGGATAGTTTTTTTCAGAACTTCTTAGTACATTCAAATTACTTTCGTTTTTGTATAGAGAAACACCACAAAAGGGCGATTTTTACACGAAAATTCTTTGTGTATAATTTCGTGTTAAATCTAGTCTCAGCTATGGATACTGGAGTTAGTAAGTTTTTAGAAGACTCGAAATCAAAAAAAAATATTTAAAAAATATATTAAAAAATTACAAATAAACTAAAAATTAAAAATAACTATTCATAAATTACAGATTGCAAATTACAAACTACAAATAACAAATCAAAAATTAAAAATTAAAAACTAATTGAAAAAACTTGCGTCGTGCTCCTTTTAATTTTTCCTACAAATTGAATGAGACGGGACCTACATGTTTGATGGCGACTCCGAACGGCATCTGCAAGGCAGTTCAGTTTTCACTGAGAAGCTTTTCATGGCAGAAATACACTCGGGGTGTTTGCTAAATCGCTGCCGAGGGGCAACCCCGCCCTATCAAATGCTTTTCTTATTTAATCTCCGAAGAGATTATAGGCCTAGCTTCTCTTTTGGCTCTCATGTATCTTAAATTATTTCCCACTCCCCTTTCTTTAGCATTTCGTTCGATTATTCTCATTGTCTCTGCCATTTTATTTCTTCTTCCCCTCCCACGCCACTCCGTCGACATTTGCTTTGCGTCTCTCATTATCACTCTCACTCACACTTTCACTTCCAATCTCATTCATATTCTCTACCTTTCAATTGCATACATTTTTTCATCAGTTTTCAGTACTGTAATTGTAATTAGAATTTAGATTTAAGGTTTAAAAAAACACTTAAAAAACTAAACAACACGAAATCAGCACGGACGAGGCGACTTTGTAAATCTTTCCAAAGCCCTTTCTCTCAATATTAACATTCAAACCCGCACGAAGATCAATCTGTTGCGAAACAGGCTCCACCAAAGTTGTTGTCTTGTTTTTGTACAACTTTCTGCCAATTCCCTAGCAGAGCAACACAAATGAAACGGTAGTTCCACCTCACACCCAAAATCTGCATCATTTGGATGTATCCATACTTTATGGAAATGTGACCACTAAAATATATGCAAAAGATCATTCGATGACCTAAAGTATAACGCTGCCAAGCCATTGCAGCTTATTTCAGGCAGAACTAACAGCCTTAGAGAAGCTTGCGCGATGGCTACTTATTGGGAATCTCACGTCTGTTACGCCAACAGTCAAGCAGTGTTCAATTCTCTTCACAGCAGGAGTAATAGATTAGTGATGTTAGTCCTAAATCACAGTTGTATACCTGGGACCTGTGTAGGTCTGACTAGCGGGGGAAAGCCACTGAACAGTTAATTTATTTAAGCCACAACGCTCCTTCTCTTACCACCTGCAAACACTTTTTCTTGTCTGTATTTAAGAAGAAAACTAATAACAGACGTGCACTGAAACCAACATGTGAGATGCATAGACTGACTAGGTCTCGAATAAATGAGAACTGAATAACGTTCTTTAATAAGCTCAGTCGTATTTGCTTAGGCACACTGATTGTTGTATTAACAGGGGCACCGTCTGATGGGAGTAGACGATGAACATATGAGAATTTTAATGCAAGGCTTATGTCGAAACTGTGGGGATGAGCATGAGATGGGGATTGTTGAACGCTACCTCTGCAAATAATCGGCTTTAGCCAGGATACGCATGGAATGTCTGAAGTGGCGCATGGATTTGCTAAAACATGGTCGGAGGAGGTGTCTGTTAGGAACGATTGCAAATACAAAGATCGTTTCGCCTTCCGGATCACAGTAGTGTATTTCAGGCCGAGCTTGTGGCCATACAAGACGCTGTGGACTGGCTTAGGCAGAAAACACTTGACTCTGTTCCAACTAATTATGAAACTGTAGTAGGCTGTCGCAGATCACTAAACGTGATGGCTGAACAGTTTACTCTGCATCTGGTGTGGGTTCGGGGGCATAGGGACATGCCAGGTAATGAGATGGCGGATAAGCTTGCAAGAAAGGGTACCTCCCTTTCACTTTTGCCATACTGGAAGAGGTTGGGCATGCCGCTCTCCACCTGCACGTTCAAGATAAAGTAGGCTCTACTGATAGAAGCGGGAGCCAGGTGGAAGCATCATTGTGGATGCCACACGACAAAACTCACATGGCCAGAATGGAATGAGAAGAGATCGCGTAAGCTTCTCACCCTCCGTAAGAGGGATCTTTCCTTAGTTGTGGATGTTCTCATTGGTCACGTCTGGCGGATTGGCGCTTCATTTAAAGATTATTGTAAAAGCTGCGGCAACGAAACTGTTAGGCATCTACTCTGCGAATGTCCAGTGCTCGGTAGAAGAAGGAAACGTTTTATGGGCAAGATGTTTCTCGTAGATCTGACTGATATAGCTGAGGTCAATACACGATGCTTAGTTAGCTTCACAAACTCAACGAAATGGTTTCATTAGGAGTGTAACAACTCCTTGTGATTTCACAATGGCCCTATATAGGTGTGCCCTTCCGATACGAACGGCAGCCACTTGAACCTAACCTAAACAAATAAAGAGATAGGGCAGTAGGGCTTATTCAGTTGTTTCACAATGGGCGAGCTGGCATTAGTTCGCGTAATGACCTTGCTAGGGGCAGCCACTAAAAATCTCCCTCTGAAAAACTGCTCGTTTAACAAAGCAAACTTTTCTGAATAGCATTTGACATCTAACATTAGTTTCCAGTCTTTCAATCCCACAAATAAATGAATTATAATTCAAACCCAAAAATTATGCTCAAAGTAAATCGAACTTAATTGCCTTTTGCAATTTAATTGCTATGTTAATTTTAGTTTATGCATGATTTGATATGCCGTAACTAACTGAGCAAATAATTTAATTAGCGTCGGCTAATGACAAGGGCAAATACATGACAGAAAAAAAGGGTAGCAACAAGTGCAACTTAAAGTGAGGAACACACCCAAATACAATACCGTTCAGTTGGAAATTTAAATGAATGATAATTTTAAACAAAAACAAGTAAGGACCGGACTGTCTTCGTCTGTGCCGAAGACTTCATACCTTTCATGAATGGGGCTGAACAATAATCTTATCCCGTTCGTAATCTCCAAATAATGCGCTGTATAAGATAAGAAATATATAGTGAACAGATCTACATACATACCTAAACGATTTTAATATAAATATATAAAAATGGAAAAAACACCCTTATCTGAACGATCGGTTGTATGGGATATATATTATATGTACCTCCGATCAAAATGATTTTTACAGGAAATCTTCTATGATCTATTAGAATAAATATCACCAAGTTTAAAGTTTTTATATTGGAAATTAAGGGAGAAATGGCTAAAAATCTTTATATCTGAAAGATCGGTTGTATGGGATAGGTATATACTATATACATATAGCTCCGATCAAAGTCATTTTTTCAGGAAATCTTCTATGATATATTAGAATAAATATCACCAAGTTTAACGTTTTTATATTGGAAACTAAGGGAGAAATGGCCAAAAATCTTTCCGTCTGAACGATCGGTTGTATGGGATAGGTATATACTATATACATATAGCTCCGATCAATGTCATTTTTTCAGGAAATCTTCTATGATATATTAGAATAACTATCACCAAGTTTAACGTTTTTATATTGGAAATTAAGAGAGAAATGGGTAAAAATCTTTCTATCTGAAAGATCGGTTTTATGAGATATATATTATATATAGCTCCGATCGAAAAGATTTTTTCATGAAATCTTCTATGATATATTAGAATAAATAACACCAAGTTTAACGTTTTTATATTGGAAATTAAGGGAGAAATTGCCAAAAATCTTTCTACCTGAACGATCGGTTGTATGAGATATATACTATATATAGCTCCGATCAAAGTGATTTTTTCAGAAAATCTTCTATGATATATTAAAATATATATCACCGAGTTTCACGTTTATACTTTCTAAATTAAGAGAGAAATGGCCAAAACTCTTTCTATCTGAACGATCGGCTGTATGGGATATAACTATATATAGCTCCGATCAAAGTGATTTTTCAGGATATCTTCTATGATATATTAGAATATACATACATCACCGAGTTTCACGTTTATACTTTCTAAATTGCGGTAGGAATGACCAAAATCGTCTTATCTGAACGATCGGTTGTATGGGAGATATATGTTATAGTGGTCCGATCCCACCGGATCCGACAAATGTTTAATATACTACAAAAATACATCCTTGTGCCAAATTTTATTGAGATATCTTAAAATTTGAGGGTAAGGTTTGCGTTCAAACAAACAGATGGTCGGACGAACAGACGAACATGGCTACAGTTCGTCGCCCTGATCAATTCGGCATACTTAATGGTGAGTCTATCTTCTATATTTCTCAACGTTACAAACATCGAACCAAAGTTAATATACCATTTCATGTTCATTAAAGGTATAAAAATGTTCTTTAAATTGCATTGACCCAAATAAAATTTAATTACACGCAAATCAAGAACTTTCCTTTTTTCTTGAAATTTTGATTCGTATTGGTTTAAAAATAATACGCGCGCGCATTACTTCAATTGGTGTTGAATTTCAAAGATGAAAGCAACTGACAGCAGCAAGAAATGTAATTTGTAAACGAAAGCCAATTCAAATGTGATTTTTACCATAAAAGTCACACTTAACGATGACAGTGATTTGAGCCAAGTCAGTGAATGATTTTGATTAATGAAATTTTTTGAAAAAAAAAAACTAAAAAAATTCGCTTGTTTTCTGTTACAACTGCATTCAAAAATGGTATGAGCGCAGACCCTAAGTTACCATACTAAGTGGCAGTATTGATTGGTGTTAAGACGCTCTTCCCTATTTTAGTATGCCACAGAAGCGGCGTACGTGTATGTTCAGGCATTTTGCGCAATTTTCTCACTTTTTCCAGCTTCGCCTTTTGTATTATTATTATTTTTTTTTTGAGATTTATTTTCTTAGTTGCCATTTTACCTTTATGCTCATACATCTTTCAAGTTGTACGGTACTTATTCGCACATTCACATTTGGTCATTAATAATCGTATGCGTAAAACTAATAAAAGTGTGTTGACGTGCGTAAAACGCGTATTCCAATATCCCTTAGTTGATTGCTTTCTTATGATACTTGAATTCTTTTACTTCTTGTTAACTATGTATAACAAAAACAACTCGTCATCATTAGAATAAAACAAAACAACTAAACTTACTTAAGCACGTTAAGATTCAAGACAGTGTGAAAACTTTTTCAAAGTAAGCATTAGAAAGTATTTGAGAAGAAAACAAGTAAGGACAGGACTGTCTTCGGCTGTGTGTAAGCATTTGGTGAAATTTTAAGTTTATAGCTGTTAAAATGGTGCAGAAATCACGAAAAGTTTCTTATCTGAACAATCGCTTGTATGGGATACATACAATATATACGACCGATTTCTACAATTTTTTCAGACAACAATATATGCCATATACGTAAACATTTGGTGAAATTTCAAGCTTCTAGCTGGTAATATGGGGCAGAAATAACGAAAAGTTTCTTACCTGAACAATCCGTTGTATGGGATTTATACTATATATATGACCGATCTATAAATTTTTTTCACACAACAATGAATCTCATATATGTAACCATTCGGTGAAATTTTAAGCTTCTAGCTGTTAAAATGGGGCAGTAACTACGAAAAGCTTCTTATCTGCACAATCGGACGTGGGGGATATATGCTATATATACGACCAATCTCATTCATTTGCAGACAACAATATGTGCAATATACGAAAGTATATGGTGAAGTTTGAAGCTTCAGTCTGTTAAATTGAGGAAGATATGACAAAAATCCTCCTTTTCTGAAAAATCGGTTGCATGGAGGGTATATGCTATAGTGGTCCGATCCGGCCCGTTCCGATAAATGTCTAATCGGACACCCAAATACACCCGCTCACCATATTTTAGCAAGATATCTCAAAAATTGAGGAACTAGTTTGAGGGCAAAAAATTTCAATTATGCACCCAAAAATTTATTTCGAGTGGCGAGTGACCAAGTGATATCACATCGATGTTGTATGCATATCACTTAGGTAGTTAAAGATACTAGAGATGAATTTATTAAAGTAAAGCGTTTTTCATGCAAATTTTAATATAGAACGTTTTTAATATAATCCGAAATATTGTAAAACATATTCATAGAAAGTACGCTCTTTCACTCTAAAATTATTTCCTTATCACTTGACTGGTGACTATAAGATTGAACAATTGACTTTGTTCATTGATCTCCCTGTTTCAATGGACCTTTCAGCTTGGCTTTAATTCATATCTTAACTTTTTTGGTTCATATCAAATTTATTGAGAGGGATGCTATATGAGGCTGTTACAGCTGAAGATGTCCTGCCCGCTGAGCCTATGCTCTCGCCATTTTTCGCTACTTTCAGGTTCACGAGGTCTTTTCTATTTCTCTATGCACCATCTTTCTCGTCTTTGAAGGTCTGAAGCAACTTTGCAGTCATTCAAAAGTCCTGTTATTGGTGCAGATCACCAATTTATCCCCATTGTACCAGCGCTTTATTTGGTTCACTTTGCATCATTTTGTTCAAGATACCAATCAGATTCCTTTTTATGGATCTCCAGCTTTCGGTAGACATCTGCTGATTGCGATTGCTGCAATCTGCTTCTGCCACAGTTAGGACTGCTTCGAAAATTCATTTATTTTCTTCGCTGTGAAAACCAGAGTCTCAGCGTTAGCTCCCTTTAGTATAACCGAGTAAGCTGGAGTCTGATTGTTACCTTCCTTTAGCTTATTAACCTTTTCATCTTTACTTTTTATGCTGATATTGTCCTCCACTTTCTGCATTGCAGCTTTCGAGTTACGTACATGGCAATTTTGTTTTTAGGCTTCCCTCTTCGCTCTGCTTTGCGGATTTAGATGTGTGGTTCATGTCATTCTGGTTAGTTAGCCTTTCACCTCCTGTTTCTGGAACTAAGGCGTTTGCAAAATTCTCGAAGTGATTTGAGGTGTTCTCGAAATGATTCTGAAATTGTTCCAAAATGGTCCCGAAATAGTCACGAAATGATTCTGGAAATCATGTCATAGCGATAACGTAACAATCCTAAAATGGTTTCCAAATAGTTTCAAAATGGTCTTGAATTTGTCCCAGAGCTATATCTAAAAAAAAAACTGTAAGTGATACTGAAATTCTTCTTGTTTGAAATAGTCTCGAAATAGTTCCGAAAATAATCCTGAGCTGATCCTGTAATACTCCAGTAACTACCCCGAAACCGTTTCGAAATATTCTGAAAATGTTGATTTTCCGACAGGTGGGTTAATGTGTATATTGTAACGATTTTCCGTCATCCCTTGTCAAATTTGGTTTCGAGACAAACCGGTTTCGGCGTTGTGCCAGTGTCGACTATCGCGTCGAGAACGAAAATCGACACTCATGATGGCACAACGCCGAAACCGGTTTGTCTCGAAACCAAATTTGACAAGGCATGACGGAAAATCGTTCCAGTATACCTCAGTCTGAAAATGTTTGCGAAGTTGTGCCAATGTGATTCCTAAAATATCCAAGAATTTACCATAAAATTGTCCCGAAATCACATCGAAATAGTATCGAAATGAACCTTTATCCTCAAGTGTTTCTGAAGTAGTCCCGAAATGTCCACGAACGAGTCTCAAAATGGTCCAAGAATATACGATATAAATCCATACCCTTTCATATCCTGTTTTCATGGAAAAAAGAATGACTCTCTGTATATATATTAATTTTTGTTTTACCACCGACTGTTCATTTGTTGTGAGAAAAAAATTTTTTTTCTTAATTTTGCCTTAAATCTTTATCATCTTTAACGTGGAAAGTCCAGCACATAAAAATACAACATCGATCATATAAAATTATGTAATTTATGATTTCCTCTTTTCATCTTTTTCTTCTCTCAAGTTTTGGTACTTATTTTGAGAGCTGCCAATATAAAAAAATTTATGGTCTATGAATTTTTGCTATCATCTCCATTGTTCTTTAATCAATATTGAATGTTTCACACTTTGAACATGAAGATTTATTAATAGTTTTATATTAAATATATATGTATGTATATGTATGTGTCTATATATTTTATTAATTTAGCACGTATATATCTTTAATGGCCCGCATGCGTCCTTTCCGAAAAACAAATTGTACATAATTTTTTTTCTGATTAGTGAATTTTCCGCCGTTTCGATTTTATTTGTGGAAACTGCGTGTCAGCATAGCAAAAGTACCCAGTAGGAATTGGTTGATTAGCATTCGGTATTTTAGTTTTTTTCTTAGTGTTAAGAACAGCACAAATTTAGCAAGACCATCTTTGGTTATAGAAGAACTATTTAGAGTTGATCTGGCAAGCACATTATGGGAGGTAAAATGGGTTGTAGCGATGTTTTTGTTGTAGAGTGCTTCGCCCCAACCAATAGGTTCGATCACGCACAAATTGTCATTAATATCCCCTAGCAAGAGTCCGAAGAAACTTGCAGTTTCAACAGAGTTGGAACAAAGGAATAAGGGTGTTAGAAACGTTGTTCCACATTGCAATTGAAAGGATGGTTGGTGTCATGTGGGGACACGTTACAAGCAGGACAAAAATTGTGTATGTCTTAGTTTATTCTGAATAATTGATAGTTTAGACTAAGTATGTAGATCATAGTTTAACTAGACTTAAGCGCGTGTCTCTTGGAAGCTTGCTTTTCTCAACTGCGAGCGAGTATTTATCTCTATCTTTAGGAAAGGCGTTCACCGGGCAATTGTTTGCATCGTAGTCCGACGGCTTTTTTAGATATCTCTGAAGGCCTTTTCATGCTAATTTTCCTCATACGGCTGACTTCTAAAGCGCCGAAATTATTCACATTTCTTACGGAGATGACTTCTTAAATTTCTGGGAGGTGGAGCCTCTTCAAGATGTCTGATGGATGCTCAGGCTTCTGGGTATTCAGCAGAAACTGTTTGTTGGCCACTTCATTTCACTTCTTTATTGGGAGTATTCTCGCTTCACTGTGTAAATGACATTCTGAAGACACGAGAAGACATTTCGTGACAGTTCCGAACAAAGTTGTTTGACAGGCCTGCAGTTTCCTTCAGTGTGCTGCTTTTAAGCGCTGCAATCACATTGAAGACGCGTAGTACCATACAAGCGACGGGCCAAATGCTATATAATTGGTTATGAGCGTTGTTTTGTGTTTGCCTCAAGTACTGTCATTAAGAGACTTGGTGATTTTATTACAGCTCGGAACTTTATAGTCACATTTGCGGCTACATGCTCTCCATAATGTAATTCCGGATCGAGCGTCACACCCAGTAGTTTTAGGCGTTAGACAGTCGGTAGCGAAATGCCATTGAAGTGGGTGAGAGATATGTTCGACATTTGCTTTGTAAAATAAGTTCGCGGATGATTTGGTCGCTGACAGCGCCAGATTTTACGAAGCGAATAAACTGAGACGAATTGTGTGATGGTCCTTAATTGTATAGCATAGCTCTTCAATGCATGGGCCTGTTGTCATTATCATGCAGTTATCGGCGTAGAACACAACGGTAACAACCTTCTTGGCCCCAGTTGGTTCATTTTTCTGAGTTTTTATGTTACGTTCGTTGCATGCCAACTACGCAAATAATTTCCAGTCTATTTTTATAGACTAATAGGTCAGGGTGGTCCCATCTTGCAGTACAGTGCTGTGATTGACTGTATCAAAGACTTTTGATAAGTTTTGCGCAATGAGTGCTGTTATGGTGGGGTCCTGATTGAGTTCAAAATTTATCTGTGCGTTTATAGCGTTTAGCGCGATGATGACTTTATGTAAGTTTTGGAAGCCATGCTGATAAAGCAGGACGGCTTCAGGTGTCTCGGCTACTGGCGAAACGAGAGAAATAGGCCAATATGAGTATCTTACGTTATCTGGTTTCCCAAACTTTAGTAGCGGTACCACAGTCGCAATTTTCATGGTTGAAGACGGGCGCTAGGTAGTTTAATTCTTCTTGGCCGTGATTTTTAAGCATCGGCACGGCAATTTCGTCTGCGACTACTGCTTTGGATGATTTAGCATGTTCGATGTCTTTTTAAAACTCTTTGGCGGTGATGGTAATAGGGGACGCGCTGTGTTTATGATTTTGTACGCGTCTGTTGGCCCTCCATGCATTGCATATCGTCGGCCAAAAGCGCTCACGCATTCCTTCGCAACCGATGGCACTTAATCGTCAAAAGCGATGAAAATTCGGTCCTTGTCCTTAATCGGATTTGACAGAGACTTTATATACGGTTGAATAAAGTTTACCAAGGCGAATCCATACCAGGTGGTGGCAAAGCGAATATAACCAATTCGCTATGCAGAAGAATGTTAACTCAAAAAATAATTTTAATTGATTTCGATTAACTGACATATTAAAGTAATCAGGTGTTGGGATAACAACACCTGGTAATGAGTTCGTCTTGAAAGTTTACCTACCATAACTGCAAGACATATACGATCATGCGGTAGAACAAATTCAATTTGCTGTTGGGATAGTCTTAACAGTGCGGTCGGTTTTTATGGCGCACACGCTACAATCACAGCCCAGCTGGTTGCCATCAATCTTTATCCACATTTTGTTTTTTTTTTGTTTTTTCTAATGACTTCTCATTGTTCTTCAATTCTGCACTTCGATTGCTTTCTATAAATTGTATAACTTTCCACGGCTGACACGATAGCTTAGAAAAAATTCAATTACCAATCATTTTTGTGTTCTTTTTTGGTTATGCTTGGTGTCGATTCTATTCAATTTAATTTTTTTTTTTTGTATTTTTCAAACATTTCCGCTTGTTATGTCATAAGATATCGTTAAATATGTAGTCTATGCTGGTAACTTTTTAAAACCATATTGATAAATTACAGCTAAATACATTTATTTCTTTTATTTAGTCTATCAATCTAACCTTGACCTCGCAAAAGCTTAAAATAAATAATTTGCTTTTTATGTTTGACTTGTCAACAATTTTGTATTTCTCTCATCAGCTATACTTTGTTCTTTTGTGTGTTGGATTTGGTTTTGTTTACATTAATTATTCTTTCGTCTTTTGATTGAGAACTTTACCGCATTTTCTATTTTCTAAAAATTTATTGTTATACTCAGTTGAGCAGAGCTCACAGAGTATATTAAGTTTGATTGGATAACGGTTGGTTGTACAGGTATAAAGGAATCGAGATAGATATAGACTTCCATATATCAAAATCATCACGATCGAAAAAAAATTTGATTGAGCCATGTCCGTCCGTCCGTCCGTCCGTTAACACGATAACTTGAGTAAATTTTGAGGTATCTTGATGAAATTTGGTACGTAGGTTCCTGAGCACTCATATCAGATCGCTATTTAAAATGAACGATATCGTACTATAACCAGTATATAAGTAAATTATGCAACAAAATACAAAAATAAAAGAAAATTTCAAAATGGGCGTGGCTCCGCCCTTTTTCATTTAATTTGTCTAGGATACTTTTAATGCCATAAGTCGAACAAATATTTACCAATCCTTTTGAAATTTGGTAGGGGCATAGATTTTATGACGTTAACTGTTTTCTGTGAAAATGGGCGAAATCGGTTGAAGCCACGCCCAGTTTTTATACACAGTCGTCCGTCTGTCCCTCCGCTCGGCCGTTAACACGATAACTTGAGCAAAAATCGACATATCTTTACTGAACTTAGTTCACGTACTTATCTGAACTCACTTTATCTTGGTATAAAAAATGAACAAAATCCGCCTATGACCACGCCCACTTTTTCGATATCGAAAATTACGAAAAATGAAAAAAATGCCATAATTCTATACCAAATACGAAAAAAGGGATGAAACATGGTAATTGGATTGTTTTATTGACGCGAAATATAACTTTAGAAAAAACTTTATAAAATGATTGTGACACCTACCATATTAAGTAGAAGAAAATGAAAAAGTTCTGCAGTGCGAAATAAAAAACCCTTGAAATCTTGGCAGGTATTACATATATAAATAAATTAGCGGTATCCAACAGATGATGCTCTGGGTTACCCTGGTCCACATTTTGGTCGATATCTGGAAAACGCCTTCACATATACAACTACCACCATTCCCTTTTAAAACTCTCATTAATAACTTGAATTTGATACCAATATCGTAGAAACACATTCTAGAGTCACCCCTGGTCCACCTTTATGACGATATCTCGAAAAAGCGACCACCTATAGAACGAAGACCCACACCCTTTCAAAATACTCATTAGCACCTTTCATTTGATACCCATATCGTGCAAACAAATTCTAGGGTCACCCCTGATCCACCTTTATGGCGATATCCCTAAATGACGTCCATCTATAGAACTGTGGCCCACTCCCTCTTAAAATACTCCTTAATGCCTTTCATTTGATACACATGTCATACAAACACATTCCAGGGTTTCCCTCGGTTCATTTTCCTACATGGTTATTTTCCCTTATGTTGTCACCATAGCTCTCAACTGAGTACGTAATGTTCGGTTACACCCGAACTTAACCTTCTTTACTTGTTTTAGTTTGATTTTGTATTATTTTCACTTTTTTTTATATTATTCATAACGTATCAACTTTCTTTCGCGGTTTCATATTTATTTGACACTTTGAAATGTTTGTGGTTTATTTTTTGAATTTTGATTTTAGCTTCCATTGCTTAAGTGGTAGAAAAGAAATCGACTGAAGTTTTATGCTAAGGAAATTCATATAAACTTACAAATTCTTCGTAAATTAGTAAAACTTTTATATTAAAATTTTGTTACGAATTTAGCAATTGTTTTTGTTTTTTATCGGCCTATTGATAAATCATTCAAGGTTCGAATCGAGCCCAAGGCCAGAACAATATTTTTTTTTTTTTCCAATGATAATTATTGTTATTTTTTAATTTTTCTAAATTTGAAAAATTGTATTTTGTTTTTGGAATAGTAAGTAGAAAATTTTTCAGACAACCTGCCATAGCTGCGCAGATAGATCCATTTCGAAGGGTGCTACGCCTTCATCATCAGGACGCTTTAGGCATGCTGCGCTAACCATTTAGCTATACAGCGGTGGTTTGTTTGACTGGCAAATTTGCTACTTCTATTCCTTTTTACCAACTATATTTATTCAGTGTTGCGCCATCTGGTGCAAATCACTGATAATGCTGGATTTTTGTTTATTGTCAATTACTTTGTTGAACATTCCCAAGTGCTCATGGTTTATTAACAATTGTTTTTGTTAGGAATTTAGCAAATTCTCGATAATTCCGTTCTTCAAACGCTCAGTATATAAAATGCACCTTCTTTACAGCACAACTCTGGTAGTAGTAGAACTACACAACTTATTCACGTACTTGACATATAAAGTGTGAAAATCAAGCTGAATCATTCTTTCATAGACTGCGCTGCTTATATACTCTCAGTGGCCTCGTTCGGGTCTAAACTTTTCGCGAACAGCCTTCTGGATTAGTTGCTTATTCACTTCTCTCATATGCGATGCAGAGACGGCGGACAGCTTGGCGAGTGAGGAAGCGACTGCGCGACTCATTTGTCATGACCTGCTTTTGCCATTTGGCCCACAGGAAATTAGGGGTCATTTGTTGCTAGAAAATAGGGACAAGATTGAAGAGATCTGGCTCAAGCTAGTCTTAGTAGGTTATAGTACAAAAACACTAAAGGGCAATAATGGATATTTCGATAAATAACTTAAGAGTGCTAGCAGCTATTCTTACGGGACATTGCAGACTCAATAGCCAGATGCAGAAATTGGGCATATAATCGAATGATAATTGCCGATTCTGTGATTTTTCAGCAGCGACCGCGGAATATATTCTTTTGGAATGCGACGCAATTTCGAGACGGAGCGCGCAGTTGTAGTGCTCGCGATGGCCAAAGCATTCCCACATTCAAACCCTCAAGGCAGGGGAACTACTAGACTTCATCAAGGAAGTCGGCTTGGATAAGGTGACGTGAAGGAGATGACGACACAATAAACCAATGGTCGCAGTCAAATTGCTAACAATTATCTATCTATCCAAAAATTATAGATTTATTATCGAAAAGTTATCGATTTTTTATCAAAAATTTATCTATTTGTAATCGGAGTGTTACCGATTTGTTATAGGCAGATTATCGGTTTGTTTTTGAAAATATGTCGATATATCAAATATTTATCGATTTGTAACTTAGAATTAATTGATTTGTTATGTAAAAGTAATATATTTTTTATCGGAGTATTACCAATATATTGTCGGTGTGTTATCTAGTGCTTAATTTTGTTTTGAAACAGATACTAATAAAACAAAACTAATAAACTCAGTCGACTTTGAAATTCAACTTATTAATGATATTAGATCTTGCCGCCTAAGCATATTTAACAAAAATAAAAACCACCTAAACTGTGTAGGCCGTTGGCCCATTTCCGCATGTATGTCTCCCATTGCTGGTTGCCAGGGCACAGCAATGTTGATTGGAATGAATTTGCAGATGAGACTGTCAGGAAAGGTTCCGAAATGGACATAAGCGAGGCGTACAGCAGCGTTCGACCATTGCAGGGTTATCTTCTGAAGAAAATCGAAGAATATGAGATTAAAGTAACAGATCTGCTGTGGACCAACCGGTATGATTGCGAGGACTCAGGGTCCTTATGGCCATGTTTTGATAGAAAAGGAACAAGCTTTCTTTTCAAGTTAAAAAAGTCTGCTGTGAGAATATTTTCGGGTGTCATCACATGTCATTGTGCTATTGCATCAATGCTCACATGTTCGCGTATACCAACAAGCTCCCTATGCTGAAGCTATCAGGATGAGGAGGAAGAGAAGTTGATTCATCACATTATCTACTGATTTCCAAGACTGCAAGCAAGACAACTCAGATTTCTGGGACCACGGTTTTTCCTCAGTCTAATAGAAGTTGGGAATGTGGTTTCTTCACACCTACTTAACTTCATCAGACAAAGCAAGTGGTTAAATGAGGATCACTGCGAAGTAATCTGGTTGAACAAATGTGCCGTTATATGGCACTCACAGAGGGCACTCACACAAGACAAAAATTTCTCCGAGTGGAAGTCTGGGAAATTGCTACGCATGCCCTCTTAACCTAGCCTAAACTAAAATTACCGGACATGAAGAAGAACTGTTTCATAACAAAACATTAAAGTTCAGAAATTTCCTTCTCGCTCTATATGTATATAGAGAATTCGAACTGCAAACTATCGGCACACACAATCGTGGGGAAATCAAAGCTCGTACAGAACACCGCTTTGTTTAAGAAATACTTTATCAACCTACTTAAAATGGCAGCTCCCTCTAACGAAACTTTAATCTTAAGAAAGATACTTGCCAATTGAAGAAGAAGGGGAAGAAGTAAAACATAAAACTTATGACGAATGTTATATAAATATGTAAATAAAATACAAATATTTATGCAAATATGACGAACAAAGTATTGAGATTGCCATGATTTTTCTTCAATGTATACGCATGTATATACAGTTGCGAGCAAGAAAATAGCAGTAGCAACTTTTAGCTGAACGTCAATTATATCCTTCTTTTTCTTTATTTTCGAATATTTCATGACAAAACTTCTATTAGTTTTTTTGTTGAAACTTTGCAAGCCAATCTCGAAAAAATTCGAAAATTCAAGAAAATTTCACGAAAGTTTAGATTTTCGAATGTTGAGTTCACTGAATTTTTTGGGGTATGCACTTTTCTGGCCCAATTAGTTTAAGTCCTACAATGTAGTGTAGGTCTCTCAAGAACTGCATCGATTTTTCAACATTTTTTTTTTCGAAGGGTGCTTTAGATTTGCCTCCATACAAGGAGACATTTCTTTTATATAAAAAACATCTGAACACCCTTGTTACGTACTTTGTTAGACTATTTGACTAATTGGATTACAAAATAGCATGCCCAAAAAAATTCAGAAAAATCTAAACCAAATATGTTGAAAATTTTCGTAAAGCTTGTAAGGTAGGTTTTGTCGAGGCTGGTGTAGCACTCAGTCATCACAGAGTCGGGAGGACACATATTTCCTTTCTAAATGAACACACGTTACTTTTTTCGTGGAGTTTGGTTCAGACGTACACACGCACCTACAGTAGTGGAGAATTGTATCTTATTGTAATATTGGAGGAGAACTGTAACTAACTGCTGACTGATAGAAAGGTGCCCGGCTGCCGGTAGATTCGGTGGTTAGACGTCGGAATGGGCGCACAGTATAACGGTTGAAGCACACCTTTCAATGTTTATGTAATCGGTGAACGGAGTATCGGTTGACGATGACGAAATTTGTCGCGGACAAGTGTTGTTGTTGTTGTTGTTGTTGTTGTTGTTGTTGCTGTTGTTGTTGTTGTACAAGGTTGCTGTTGACAAGGTTGCTCCCCGAAGGATTTGGGGAGTGTTATCGATGTGATGGTCCTTTGTCGGATACAGATCAGGTACACTCCGGTACCACAGCACCATTAGGGTGCTAGTCCGACCATCTCGGGAACGATTTATGTGGCCACATTAAACCTTCAGGCCATCCCCTCCCTCCCCACCACCAAGTGCCATGAGGAGCTTGGAGTCGCCAGAGCCTCGTCTGTTAGTGAAACAGGATTCGCCGCGGATAGGTGAGGTTGACAATTGGGTTTGGAGAAGCTATATATTGCGCTACACAGTTCCTTGAATCTGGTATTAGTGTAGGATATTCAGTTCAAATAAAAGACTTTTTTGATTTTTAAGTTTTATTATAAGTAAAATACTTATCACTAGTTTTGTAAACTATTTTTAAGTTAATTAATATTCAGTTTAATTTTATCAATTCAGTTTTATTATTTCATTACACTCTTTAGAGCCTTTTTATGTTGCAACCTTTTCCTTTCACCGTCCGATCTGTACTTTCCGTTTTTAATATTTTCATATCTCTCAACTTTTGTATTTCGTTCTTTTCGTTCGTTAAGTGTTTTTCATAAGGTGAGTACGCATCCTACGTCATTACTTAAGGTGAGTACGTCTATGTCAGTAATAGGTCAAACCACATTCAGCGCTACATTCGGCCATCCTGCTTTCATTCGGCCTCGAATGAATCGGCCCATTTTTTCATGTACTCCGCAACTGTCGAAGTCTTTCCCGGTCCCTCATGATCGCCTACCTTTACTACCTCATAGCGACCGTGACTAAGTAGCTTAGTTATCCTATAGGGACCTAAAAACTTTGGTTTCAATTTTAATCCCGAACCAAATTGGGTTCTTTTAATCGCTACCAAATCGTTTAATTTGTAAACTGTTTCCTTTTTACGGCGAAGGTTATAACATCGGCGGTTTTCTTCCTGAATTTTTTTATTTTTTTTTTTTGGCTTGTCCACGTACTTCATCGCGATTTTCGTTCAATTCATCTACGGCTGCGTCTTCTAGAAATTCTTTCAACTGTGGCATGTCGGCCGTAAGCATATCGAGTCCTGTTAATATTTTAAACGGGGACTGCTTTGTGCTACGTGGTGGCGTATTATTGATAAATTGTTGGATTCGTTCTATGTGTTTGTACCAACTACACGGGGTTGATACGCACAGTTTTGATAGCATAGGTATGACGACTTTATGCATCCTCTCGACCTGTCCGTTTCCACGAGGAACACCAGTGGTTATCAGCAAATGCTGGATATGTTCACCCTCGCAATATTCCTTAAATAAGTTTGATGTAAAGGCTGCACCCCTATCCGTAATTATGCGTCTGGGATTGCCAAACACCGCTGCCTGTTTCTTCAACCTTTCTACTACAGCTTCTGCTCCCGTATTCTTTGTTGGGTATAGCCATACGAATTTGCTAAAAGCATCGACTACCACTAAAATGTAGTTATACGACTTACTGGTCGCTTCCAATGGTCCTACGTGATCTAAATGGTATGTATTTAAAGGTGTATCTTCCTTATCAATGGCATTTAAAAACCCTTCTTTCCTCCCTAACTTTCCTTCACTGACTATGCATTCAACACAGCTTCGAACTATCTGTTCAACTTTAGTATTGACTTGGGGAATATAATATGATTTCTCTAGCATGAGTTGGGTTTTCTTTATTGAGAAATGTCCCTGTCTATGTGCTAGCTTAATAATCTCATCTTCCATAGTCTTTGGTATAACTATTAGTTCCTTATCTGGGTTCTTAAAAAGGATATCATATTGTATGTAATAATCTTCATAACTATCCTTTTCCAAAATTTTCCGGATGGCTTTCGTCCACTCGTCTTTGAGTTGTGCTTGCTTCAGTCGAAACTTTAGTGAGTCTTCTAACATTAAGCAATACACCCTACTTAATGCATCCACATGTAACATTTTAGATCCTGCCCTGTGCTCAATTTCATAATTGAAATCCTGAAGAAACAATGCCCACCTTGCAACCTTCGGTGGTACGTCAATTCTTTTAAGGGTCATTGTAAATGCGTTACAGTCAATAACGATTTTAAATTTAATTCCTAACAAGTAAATTCTCCACTTCTTTAGCGCCTCAATAATCGCTAGTACCTCTAGCTCATACGATGGGTAATTTTCTTCCACAGGTTTAGTTTTACGGCTCATGTATTGCACCGGGTGCAGCTGCTGATCGTCGGGATCTTTTTGAAGCAATATGGCTCCATACCCGAATTTGCTTGCATCCGTATGAACTTCGGTTACTGCGTTTTGTGAGAAGAGTCGTAATACATTTGCTCTCTGTAATTGGGTTTTTAATTGCTCGAAAGCGGCAACTTCTTCATTTCCTAGCTTAAATTCTGCATCTTTCCTCAAAAGGTTTGATAAAGGCCTTGCTATTGTTGCAAAACCCTCTACAAAACGACGGAAATAGGACGTTAATCCTAGAAGCCTCTGTAAGCTCTTTCTGTCTCTGGGCAGAGGAAAGTTTCGTACCGCAGCAGTCTTCTCGTCTGATATCTTTACCGTGCCATTCTCAATGATGTAGCCCAAAAACTCGACTCTTCGTTTTAAGAACTGACACTTTTTCCACTTTATTTGTAATCCGTATGACGCACTAACCTGCAGAACCTCTTTTAATTTGTCCATTCCTTCAGCTTCGTCTATTGAGGGAATTATCAGATCATCCATGTACGTGATCACTTTCCCTTTTGCGATTAAATCTCTGAAAACTGCATTCACATACCTACAAAAAACCGCAGGAGAGTTTGAAATACCGAACGGAACTACCCGAAATTCATACTGGCCGGTCGTAGTAACAAAGGAAGTGTACTTTCGAGATAAAGGATCCACCTGTACATGAAAGAAACCGTTGGACAAATCTAACGTGGTGAAAACACGGCTACCTTGAAGTCTATCCAATACATCATCCATTAATATCATAGGGAAATTGTCTCTTATGATTTTTTTATTTAGTTGCCTATAATCGCAGCATAAGCGTTTGCTTCCATCCTTTTTAGGTACAACTACCACTGGGGCAGCGTAATTGGAATTACTAACTTGTATTATTTCCTCTTTTAACCATTCTTCTACTTGCTTATCAACAAAACAACGATCGTTAAAGGGAATACGTCTTGGTCGCTGATAAACTGGGACATCGTCGGATAGAACGATTTCCATTTTAACGGGTGCTACTAAATTTCCTATAGGTTTATATCTATCTACTAGACTTTCTACTTCTTTAACCAAATTCTTATGTAAATGCTCTACGCTGAGACTGCTTCTTTCTTCAACTTCCCCTAAATTCAAAATGTCAAACTCTCTTATCCAACCTGTGGTTTTGTCTACTACTGAACTTGATTCTGTCAGTTTTCCATTTTCTGATTCCCTGCTTTTGAAAATTACCTCTTTCTCGGTTAGGATAATGTCTACATTTTTTAAAATTGCTTTTCCAATCATCGCAGCGAATTGTATATCCTGTTCTTTGACAACATGAAATGTAATATTTAGTGATAACTCATCTACATGGATCAAAGCTTCATAACTACCTATCGTCTCAATGATATTCGCGCAGGCGCTGTGAAGCCTGCGCTTATCATTACTTAATTTTCCTTCATACCCACTTAGTAATAGGGTGTCATAGCGTATTAGATTTAATGAACATCCTGAGTCTATTAATGCTTCGAATTTGAAGTCATTGATTCTAATAGTTTTAAAATGCAATTCTTCTCTGACTCTCTCAATAACCGGCTGAAAGCTCTCATTGCCTAAGGTGTTAATTGTGGTTGCCTCTTTCTTGACTTCTTTTTGGGCTTTACCCTTGCATTCGAATGATCGGTGTCCCATTTCATTACATTTAAAACATTTATATTGCTTCTTTGGGCAATTTGGTGCAATATGCGACTTATCGCCGCACTTAAAACATCTTTTCGTTTGTTCATCTTTTGGTTTCACGGATACCACATTGCTTTCTTTAACTGTTTCGGTAGATGCTGCTCTGCCTGACCCTATTGTCGGTTTGCGCACCTTTTCATAAACCTTAATTTGCTCCTTTAACTCCTCAATGCTCTTAGCCTGATACAACGTCGATTTGTTAAACCGTGAGTCAGGTATTCCCTCAATAAAATAATCGATTAAGCTGGCCTCATCTATTGTTATTTGTTTTCCTATTTCCATTAAACTATACAGATACTCGCGTAAGGACTCATTGGCATGTTTACGTCGATTTCGTAGAATTTTGTGAACTTCAGACGTAGACAGTTTTGAACCAAATTCTTTAATCAGCTCATTTTTCAGCGATAACCAGTCACTCACCGACGTTTGGCTTCTTATAAAAAGCTTAGCTGCTCCGCGCAGAAGCTGTTTACCATAAACAAATTTTTTCAAATCGTACCAACCTACTATAGATGCATTATTTTCAAATTCCGTTATCCAAAACCGTATATCTAGTGACCCTTCGCCTGAAAAAGTACTAACGCTATCGCCCATATCTTTAAGGGTAAAATGCTGTGGCTGCATGAGGAACTGAGGAGAACTTACGATACCGATGCCTTGAGTATCGTCGTACACGGACTGGGCCGACCCATTGCGACTAAGCTCATTTCGTGACAAGCCGTAGTGCTGAAGTAGTTTGTCCTGCAATTCGCATTTTTGTCCCGAGGTCGATAGGTTTAATTCACGTAATTTGTCTTTAATACCACTAACAGTCAAAGCTAATATATCATTTACTTCCATTTTAAAATATTTCGAATTTTATTTGTAATAAAATATAGTTTAATTTTGTGTTAAAAATAATACCAAGCAAATCTTCTTGTGCTAATTAATGTGTGAGAAAAAAAATACGTACAGCTCAATTCGATTTAGTGAAGCAAACAAGCATATGTATTAAATTCAAAATTCGTACATTTGTTCTTATAAGAATTTTCCTTACGTTTAAATTACTGCTCGTCTTTTTTTTTTTTCTCTAAGTGTGTGAACATACAAAACCCTTTCGTTTATTTTTACATATGTTTTCAATTCAATTTTGATTTTGTTTTTCTGTTTACTTCTTCAGGCTTTTCACTTTTTCTTTGAATACCTTTCTTTCTCTTACCAATGACAATGCATACATATATGGATATATACAGTATTGATTTGATTTTTACAACGAATGCAAATTTTGCTTTTAGCTTCTACTTCTTACCATTTATTTCTTCACATTGCTTTATTTTCTGTGTTTAATTTCATAAATTTTCGTTACTCTTTTCGTACTTTGCTTCTTTTTTTTCAATCACGTTCTTTTTACTCTTTTCTCGCTAATAGCTTCTTACATCTTTACACATTGCTTCTTCTTACAACATATTTCTTATTATTTTCATTCCTTTTTGTTTTGCTCTACTCCCTTTACTATTCACATTTTACTTCTTTTAACTTCTGTACGATATATTCTTCTTCTATTACCTTATTTGCAATATCTTCTTCTTACCTTTTCTCAACTTCTTTACAAAATTCACTTCGTATTTCTTTTACCTTCTTTACAACTTTTTCTTCTTGCTTCTTTTGACTTCTTTAAACTATTTTCTTCTTGCCTTTTCTCTAATTACTTCTTGACAAAATTTACTTTGTGTTTCTTTTAACTTCTTTATATTATTCACTTCGTACTTCTTTTAACTTCTTTACAATGTTCACTTCGTGCTTCTTTATTATTTTCTTCTTGCTTCATTATACATCACTTTTCGCATTTCAGATTAGTAACAGCATACACACAAGAAATTTAATGTGTGCAAAAATTAAAACTTTCAAACTTATTGTACTGAGTTATAAACAATTTTAATAGATTTTGTAATCACATTAACTGCTTGACGTTTCTTATTGTTGTAGTTTCTCACCCTTGCTCTCGTTGCTACTGATTTCTGCTGTCTGTATATCTCTTTCGTTTTATTTACGCTTTGTCTCCTTCCTTGATATTACACCGACTAGCGTCATCCAAAATTTGAAAATTTTGTCGTTGAGTAGATATTTTCATGTTCGGTTTTGCCGAATATACACTTTTGCTGTTTGATGTCGTCTATCGTCGGTTGCAATGGCTTTGCGTCGACTACTACGTTGCTGTACTGCTTTTGGCGTCACTGGTACTGCTGTGCATGGACAAACTCTTCCCGATTGATTAGCTTCGTTTCTAGAATTTTCCACTCGCGCATATTCATACATACATACAAGCGGATTAAGGCGTGTTGTTTTTTATGAGATGGTACAACTGTATTTGGCTTCACAAGCGTTTTAATTGCGTTTTTTTTTTTTATTTTCCAACTTATTCTTTATTATAACTTTTAGAAAAGTTTTTGTTCGCAAAATTAAGCTTATTGCGTTTAATGATTTAAAAGTTTCGCTACTTTTATGTCACTTAAGCTCAATTGTTGGTAACAATCACGAGCGAGCCCCCAAATTTGTAGGATATTCAGTTCAAATAAAAGACTTTTTTGATTTTTAAGTTTTATTATAAGTAAAATACTTATCACTAGTTTTGTAAACTATTTTTAAGTTAATTAATATTCAGTTTAATTTTATCAATTCAGTTTTATTATTTCATTACACTCTTTAGAGCCTTTTTATGTTGCAACCCTTTCCTTTCACCGTCCGATCTGTACTTTCCGTTTTTAATATTTTCATATCTCTCAACTTTTGTATTTCGTTCTTTTCGTTCGTTAAGTGTTTTTCATAAGGTGAGTACGCATCCTACGTCATTACTTAAGGTGAGTACGTCTATGTCAGTAATAGGTCAAACCACATTCAGCGCTACATTAGTATAGTCCAGGATTAGAAAATCGGTGATGACAAATAATTGCATCGATTGCCAAGCAACCGATGGTTGGTGGAATCGATACTGGGCGGAATTCAAACTGTAAACTACTGAAGTGTAAGTCATCATAAACAGTTTGAGAAGTTTTCGCACTCGCGGTTAGGCGACTGTTGCGCGAATGAAATGCTTGCAAGGGATTCTTTGTATTTTGTCTGTGTATTCTTGTGCTTATCGCTGTTATAGAACTGTTTTAGTAAATACATGAATATTGGGTGGGTGATGCAGCAATACAAGCTTGCTCGAACTTTCTAACTTTTTCGAAAACGTTTTTGAGATAGGTTTGCATTGTTTTAGTTATTCAATTTTCAGACTTTTGTTCAAAAATCATCAAAAAAAAAAATAATTTTTTTGACACAAATTTTCACAGCCATTTTCGTTTTCGCTTCTGTATATTTATTGTTGTACGTATAAATATACAACAACAATGTAATCAAGGCCATAAAATTTACGCGACATTTGGCAAAGATTAGATATTCGTCATAAGCAGACAGTATGGAGCCATTCTGATACGAAAATAACAAAAAGGGATTTTTTCTTGATACTTATGTACATTCACACTTACAACAACTCGATGTGCAAATATTCCTTGACCATATAGCAGTATACAGTTAGTAAGTTGTAGAAAACAAAATGCGCTATTGCTTTAAATGGAAAAAATGTATGAAAAAATAAATAATATATTTTTGCATATTAAAACTTACTTATCTGTGCCTTTGGATCATAACTTTATATGCTTAGCAAATATTTCGAGTTTTTTAATTTACCTGAAAATAAAAAAAAAGTATTTTTATAGAGGCTGTTTGATAATTGAACATATTATACTTTTTTATAGCATGAGCTTTAAATAAAATGATAAATTAGAAACTAAAAAGAGAGTCGGAGTAACTTTTCTTAATCTTGTAGCAACACAGCTTATCTACACTAAAAGGACGGCTACATATTGTTCTCCCATTTGGTACAGTACAATACTGTACATAATGTACTGCACAATACTGCAGTACACCACGGTACACAGTACGGTTTTGTATTCTACAGTACCCTTCGGTATTGTACTTTACAATAAGGTATTGGCGGCCACCGTGGTGTGATGGGTAGCGTGCTCCGCCTATCATACCGTATGCCCTGGGTTCAACTCCCAGGCAAAGCAACATCAAAATTTTAGAAATAAGATTTTTCAATTAGAAGAAAATTTTTCTAAACGGGGTCGCCCCTCGGCAGTGTTTGGCAAGCACTCCGGGTTTATTTCTGCCATGAAAAGCTCTCAGTGAAAACTCATCTGCTTTGCAGATGCCGTTCGGAGTCGGCATAAAACATGTAGGTCCCGTCCGGCCAATTTGTAGGGAAAATCAAGAGGAGCACGACGCAAATTGGAAGAGAAGCTCGGCCTTAGATCTCTTCGGAGGTTATCGCGCCTTACATTTATTTTTTTTTTTAATAAGGTATTGTACTGTACTGTACCGTAATGTCACCGTATTGTACCATATCAAAACGTTCTGTGCTGTACTTAGAGCACCGTACTGTACCGTACCATACTGCACTGCTTTTAACATAATATTGTACAGAGCCATACTGTAATGCAATAATATATTGTATCTTACTGCAATGTGCCTTACTGTTCTATAATGCCTTCTTCTAACTGTACTTTACCGTTCTGTACTATGATGTATTACATTACTGTACTGTATGATGAACTAGAGTAGGGAAAATGATATAAGTTGTACTTGTTTTATCGGCGTAATAAAATCTTCTGTTCCAGATCGCTATCACCAAATTAATACTTCGCATACTTGGTATTTCAAAATGCTTGCCGATGAGTGTACACTGAAGAGGCTTATTGACTACATCATAACGAACAACGCTAGCTGTCACAGATTGAACGCAGCTCAACGAGCATACCGGAAGGACAAATCGGTTGAAAGCCAGGGATGAAGTTAGTTAGCTTCAGTAAACGATTCAGAACTACAGTATTTTACATACAGCAAAGCATGGAAATTTCAGATTGAATGAATCGGATCTCGGAACTACTAATCAAAGGAGACTTCAACGTAAGAGGAACGAGGGAAGTTTTTAATATTTTTACTGTCCGGCAGGGTAGTTATCCATAGCATGAATCGCAAACAAATGGTACTCGAAATTTCTGTATTTGCATACCATCAAAAGTTAGAATAAAAACTAGTTTTTTTCCTATAGACATGAAAATGGTCGACCACGCATACAAACTTAGCTACACATAGATATTGTGGCGAATATTAATAATTTCGGTACATCACTATGCCGATCGTAAATAAATGCTGCCCAACTACAACAGCAAGGCAAGCAGATGAGATATAAAACAAGCCATACATACATGTTACAGCTGAGAACGCATATGATATCACACAAACATGTGCACAGCAACAAAAAGCGCATTTTACCTTACATAAGCTATGTATATACTTACATGTATATAGCGAATATAATATCCAGATAAAGGAGAGAAGTAAATAAAAAACTAATCGAGTATGCTGTTCGGGAAAAGTATAGACCCTGGGAGAAATCGGCGAGCGAAGTAACTGAGAGTATAAATGTAGGGTAATTAAACCGATAGTCAATCAGCTATGGAATCGTAAGCGATAAAATTAGGCTATACAACTGTTTAAAGGAAAAATAATATATATAAAATATACATCGATTGGGTACGTCCTAAGTTCACATATTTCATTAACCTGATTCAGAGCTATTGTGATTTAAAACACGGCATTCGATCACGGATCGTGTGTTACGATTCCGCCGCAGCTCAATTTTGACACGCTATAAGTGAAGTACGCAAACACATAAAATTATAATAATAATAAGAATTGTGTATACTACCACAGTAGTGCTGTTAATAAAAAGCATTTTAAGTATATACAGAATATTTAAGTGGATTTATACGACAGTTCAGTGATTCTAGTGATAGCAGAAAACAAAATTCATCGATAATTCTTTAAGATTCGCTACAGTATGAATATATTCATATACTGTCTTGTACATATTTCTATACAAATTGCTTAAATTCAAACGTAATTTAGTTATGTTAATTGATTTCTTTAATGCTAAGAAACATAGCTGTTCAGTCTTAAATCTGTAAGCATATGCATATTTTAAGAAGCATTGGGCTCTCTCTAACTTTATTATTTGAGTTATATACTACAACCTTCAATGTTTAGATATTTGCCACAGCATTAAAGGGATGCCACTGGTATTTTAAAATTTTTTTTTTTCATTCAAACGGGCCATTTTTGGAAAGACAGAAAACAAGCGAACTGCATTATTCCAACGAATTCCCAAGCCACTTGAAACTCACAATATCTTTAGTTCTAAATTTTTTTTTTTATATAAATAAGCAATTGTAATACAAGCTTTTAGCATTTAGTTAATAATATGACCAAATATTTCAGCAATTAATAAGAAAGATTTATGTGAGTAAGGAGAGATATTTGTTCATTTGACTGCGCGTCTACCTAAACTTGAATTTTTCAAAAATCTTCAAACATTTTATGTCTGAACATTTGAACAGTGCCCTCCCCCTACTCAACAAACAGTTGCGTACAATGATGCGTCTTTGTGGCTTTTATACGACTGATTAATTTACCATATACTTGAGACCAATATATATGTACATTAGGGCGGGTCGATTTAAAAATCGCTCATTGCTCTGTGAAAATCGTATTCTAGGGATCAAAATAAGAAACTTTGCCGAAGGAACCATACCTCTAAAACGAATTCTGATGCCCCCCCCCCCCTTTGGGTCCAAATTTTGGGTGGGGGCAATTTCAATTCTACCTGCTGTGTCTTGTGGTGGCTTAAAAAAACAACACAAGCAATTTTACGATCTGCAATTGTGTCACAGTGATACCTTCATTTTTTAAAACGGTTGAATAAAAAACCCACACAACTATGTTTACGACATGCAAATGCATCACAGTGATGCTTTTAAAAGGGGGTTGTAAAAACGCTAATTTCTAATAATTTTTTAATTTCTTTTCTATTACTAAGTTAAATTCATTTTTTCATTTACATATGTTATGACTAAATAAATTTCTAAAGAGAAAAATAAACTCCAAAAAGAAAAAACCATAGGCATTTCAAAGTGGGATTTTTCAAAATTTGCCCCTACGACCCAAAGGGGGGACATTAGAATTCGTTTTAGAGGTATGGTTCCTTCGGCAAAGTTTCTTATTTTGACCCCTGGAATTTGATTTTCACAGAGCAATGGGCGATTTTTTGCCTCCCCACAAATCGACCCGGCCTAATGTACATATATACGTAAGTAATAAATAAATCCATAAATCCATGAGCGCACAACATTTGTTGTAACGTAAATCAACAACAGCAAGTCAAGGGACTTAATTCAATTGGGCGTGTGAAATAATTTCGTGAAGACAGTGAATAATAAATAAAATAAATATAAATGACATTTTAAGAAAAAAAATGCTTAGCAATAACAATGACGCTATCGATTTGATGCGATTATGTTTTCATAAATTTTATTTTATATTTAGTAGTTTTTTTTTTTCGAAAGCTCGTTGCGCAAAGTCATCGCAGCTACAGCACAGCTGCAACGGCTGAAATTATTTCATATTAATTTTGTGCGATTTATTAAATTGAGTGCCCAACACATTTGTGTAAATTAAAAAAAACAAGTAAGGAAGGCTAAGTTCGGGTGTAACCGAACATTACATACTCAGTTGAGAGCTGTGGAGACAAAGTAAGGGAAAATCACCATGTTGTAAAAAGATCCTAGGGCAACCCTGCAATGTGTTTGTATGACATGTGTATCAAATGGAAGGTATTGAAGAGTATTTTAAGACGAAGTGGGCCATAGCTCTATAGGTGGACGCCTTTTCGAGATATCGCCATAATGGTGGCCCAGGGGTGACTCTAGAATTTATTTTGTACGATATGGGTATCAAATGAAAGGTATTAATGAGTATTTTAAAAGGGCGTGGGCCTAAGTTCTATAGATGGACGCCTTTTCGAGATATCGCCATAAAGATGGACCAGGGGTGACTCTAGAATTTGTTTGTACAATATGGTTATCAAATGAAAGGTGTTAATGAGTATTTTAAAAGGGAGTGGGCCTTAGTTCTATAGGTGGATGCCTTTTCGAGATATGGCCATAAAGGTGGGCCAGGGGTGGTTCTAGAATTTTTTGTACGATATGGGTATCAAATGAAAGGTGTTAATGAGTATTTTAAAAGGGCGTGGGCCTTAGTTCTATAGGTGGACGCCTTTTCGAGATATCGCCATAAAGGTGGACCAGGGGTGACTCTAGAATTTGTTTGTACGATATGGGTATCAAATGAAAGGTGTTAATGAGTATTTTAAAAGGGCATGGGCCTCAGTTCTATAGGTGGATGCCTTTTCAAGATATCGCCATAAAGGTGGACCAGGGGTGACTCTAGAATGTGTTTGTACGATATGGGTATCAAATGAAAGGTGTTAATGAGTATTTTAAAAGGGAGTGAGCCTTAGTTCTATAGGTGGATGCCTTTTCGAGATATCGCCATAAAGGTGGGCCAGGGGTGATTCTAGAATTTTTTGTACGATATGGGTATCAAATGAAAGGTGTTAATGAGTATTTTAAAAGGCCGTGGACCTTAGTTCTATAGGTGGACGCCTTTCGAGATATCGCCATAAAGGTGGACCAGGGGTGACTCTAGAATTTGTTTGTACGATATGGGTATCAAATGAAAGGTGTTAATGAGTATTTTAAAAGGGCGTGGGCCTTAGTTCTATAGGTGGACGCCTTTTCAAGATATCGCCATAAAGGTGGACCAGGGGTGACTCTAGAATTTGTTTGTACGATATGGGTATCAAATGAAAGGTGTTAATGAGTATTTTAAAAGGGAGTGGGCCTTAGTTCTATAGGTGGATGCCTTTTCGAGATATCGCCATAAAGGTGGGCCAGGGGTGATTCTAGAATTTTTTGTACGATATGGGTATCAAATGAAAGGTGTTAATGAGTATTTTAAAAAGGAGTGGGCCTTATTTCTATATGTGGACGCCTTTTTGAGATATCGCCATAAACGTGGACCAGGGGTGACTCTAGAATGTGTTTGTACGATATGGGTATCAAATTAAAGGTATTAATGAGGGTTTTAAAAGGGAGTGGCCCTTAGTTGTATATGTGAAGGCGTTTTCGAGATATCGACCAAAATGTGGACCAGGGTAATCCAGAACATCATCTGTTGGGTACCGCTAGTTTATTTATATATGTCATACGACGAACAGTATTCCTTCCAAGATTCCAAGGGCTTTTGATTTCGCCCTGCAAAACTTTTTCATTTTCTTCTACTTAATATGGTAGGTGTCACACCCATTTTACAAAGTTTTTTCCAAAGTTATATTTTGCGTCAATAAACCAATCCAGTTACCATGTTTCATCCCTTTTTTCGTATTTGGTATAGAATTATGGCATTTTTTTCATTTTTCATAATTTTCGATATCAATAAAGTGGGCGTGGTTATGTTCGGATTTTGGCCATTTTTTATACATAGATAAAGTGAGTTCAGATAAGTACGTGTGCTAAATTTAGTAAAGATATATATGTTTTTGCTGAAGTTATTGTGTTAACGGCCATGCGGAAGGACAGACGGAAGACTGTGTATAAAAACTGGGCGTTGCTTCAAACCAATTTCGCCTATTTTCACAGAAAACAGTTAACGTCATAAAATCTATGCCCCTACCAAATTTCAAAAGGATTGGGAAATTTTTGTTCGACTTATGGCATTAAAAGTATCCTAGACAAACTAAATGAAAAAGGGCGGAGCCACGCCCATTTTGAAATTTTCTTTTATTTTTGTATTTTGTTGCATCATATCATTACTGGAGTTGAATTTAGACTTAATTTACTTATATACAGTAAAGATATAAAATTTTTTGTTAAAATTTGAATTTAAAAAAAATTTTTTTTAAAAAGTGGGCGTGTTCTTCATCCAATTTTGCTAATTTTTATTTAGCACATATATAGTAATAGTAGTAACGTTTCTGACAAATTTCATCATGATATCTTCAACGACTGCCAAATTACAGCTTGCAAAACTTTTAAATTACCTTCTTGTAAAAGTGGGCGGTGCCACGCCCATTGTCCAAAATCTTACTAATTTTCTATTCTGCGTCATAACTTCAACCCATCTACCGAGTTTCATCGCTTTAACCGCCTTTGGCAATGAATTATCGCATTTTTTCGGTTTTTCGAAATTTTTGATATCGAAAAAGTGGGCGTGGTTATAGTCCGATATCATTCATTCTACATACCAAATTTCATCAAGATACCTCAAAATTTACTCAAGTTATCGTGTTAACGGACAGACGGACGGACGGACGGACATGGCTCAATCAAATTTTGTTTCGATACTGATTATTTTGATATATGGAAATCTATATCTATCTCGATTCCTTTATACCTGTACAACCAACCGTTATCCAATCAAATTTAATATACTCTGTGAGCTCTGCTCAACTGAGTATAAAAAAACACATAAATATAGGCAAGTTAAGTTTGTGTTTTAAATCTAGCTGGTTGTCATGTCTTGCTTGTATTTATCCTTTTATAGTCTGACAGCGTGAGAATTTCTTCATCTGCACGTGCCTAAATATCTCTAAATTATACGCACGTAGAATATTCTCGAAGTTTCGACTTATTTTCCTACATATTAGTGGCGGTAGTTGAAATAGCCTCTCTTCGGCAGCAGAAGGGAGACTTGGTTACCGGCGACCACGGAAAAACCACTGGTACGATGAAGAATGCCGCGTTGCAAACTAAAAAAAAGACGCTGCCTACGGGGCTATCTTTAAAGCGAACGCAAAAATGAGAGTGTGTGACGCTACAGTGAGTTAAAAAGTTAAGCGAAACGCTTACTGTAAAGGCTTACCAGTAAGGAAGTCCAAGTTCGGGTGAAACCGAACATTACATACCCAGCTGTACACTGGAAATGCTGTTGTTGTTTGTTTGTGTGCTTAAAAGTGTTACAAGGCTGCTTAATAATACATATACATATGGTTCTATTCTGAACTAATTTTTCTTCGAGTTATGGCTCCCGAAACATATAAAATTGCCTCAGTCGAATTTTGTTAAGATATGTTCAACGATTTTTCATTTATGATTAATAATATTTGTAAAATAATTTTGTCACAAGTGGGCGGTGCCACGTCCAATTGAAAAAAAAAAAATTCATATTTTTATCAAGAGTATCAATATCAGTCCACACGTCAAATTTCAATATTCTAGGTGTATTATTTACTAAATAATCAGGTTTTTTGTGTTTTCCAAAATGTTATATATATAAAAAGTAGGCGTGGTTATCATCCAATTTCGATCATTTTCAATACAAATCTATTCTGGGTCCAGATAAGCTCGTGTTCCAAATTTGGTGAAGATATCTCAATATTTACTCAAGTTATCGTGTCAACGGACAGACGGACGGACGGATGGGCGGACATGGCTCAATCTAATTTTTTTTTCGATACTGATGATTTTGATATATGGAAGTCTATATCTATCTCGATTCCTTTATACCTGTACAACCAACCGTTATCCAATCAAAGTTATAATACCCTGTGTACAAGTACAGCTGGGTATAAAAAAACAGAGGTAGAAAGGTCTCAGTGCGAGGAGTTTGAGCTAGCCAGCGGTTCCTGCAAATTTTACGAAGACATTCGGCGATAGACGGAACGTTTAAGAAAAACTCCTCTAAAAACGAAAACGAGGTCCTGGTAACCGATGTCAAGAAGTTGGAAGAAATAGTTCTCTGTGCTCCTAAGCGAGGAGAGAGTGATTAAACGTTCTCGTAAGATGGTGAACTTGAGTTCTCTACCGCAGATGATGGAATAAATGTTCCTCCATATGACAGCGATAACCAGATTTACAAAAACAACAAACTCGCGGGAGCTGAGGGACTGCCTGCGGAGTTGTTCAAATACGGCGGCGAGGTGTTGCTAAGGCGCATGCATCAAGTTCTATGCAAAATATGGTCGAACGAGTGCATGCCCGACTATTGGAATTTTTGTGTTCTTTGGCCAGTCAACAAGAAAAGGGATGCTGCAAACTGCGCGAGCTATCGCGGAATCAGCCTTTTTTGTTTCGCATAAAAGCTCCTGTCTAGCGTATTGTGCGAAAGCTTGAAACTCATCGTGTGTAGGCTGATTGAACCTTACCAGTGCGGCATTAGATGTGGTAAATCACACCGGCGACCAGATTTCCACTAAATATTGAAAAAAGCTGTGAAAACCCATTTTAAATACTTCATTTCTTCATCGCTTTTAAGACCGCCTTCGACAGTACGAAAAGTGACTACTTCCTTCCCGCTTTGTCTGAATTTTGATCTACACGCAAAACTTATATGGCTGTGCAGAATAACGTTGAGCAACACCATCAGCTCAATCAGAATTGGGAAGGACCTCTCCTAGCCGTTTATAACCAAACGAATTTTCAGAGAGGATGATCCCCTATCGTACGCTTTCTTAATTTTTGATGCTGGAGAAACAACAACATCAGCTTTAAAATCCAGGGAAGAATCACTCTTGCAAATAAGTGCTACTATGCAGAAGCATGGATGGTCACAACATCTGAGATGAGATGGTTTTGGGAGTCCAATTGGTTTGCAATAGTTTACATCTCTAATATCAATCGATTTCTGTTCCGCAGGAACTAAGACCTTTCAATACATGGCTAATGATAGGAACCTACCTCCCTTCACGTTAAGTGACACTTTTAACTATAAACATCTGTGCGAGTACAGCTTACCAAGATAAGATGAGCAAAAAATTCTACCGGCACAGGGAAATCGTTCTCACGGCAGTCGTACTAATAGATTTCGAGCTATCACCTAATTAGTACCACAACAACATCAACAAACGCTTACTGCCAATCCCTACTACACTTCCCTAACAATCAGCCTTGTTTTTTGTTGGGCGCTCTACACACGTGACATATGGTTCGAATTACAACCACTTTGACTTAAAAGGATTCCATGACTTATTGTCAATTGCTGTTACTATAATCCTTAGATTTATTTTGTGTTTTTTATTTATTTTTATTTTTTTACTTCTTTCCAGCTTATCAGCAACAAATTGTTCCCCTTTGTTTTAGCTCTTTTTCCAAATGTACCCGCATGCATTAGCACACACATAATATAAGAAATCCCTTAAATATGTGTTGGACCTTCCCAAACAATCAAATAATAGGGAGGTGGCATGCAATAAAACAAAAACAAAAAATGTAACAAAAAGAAGAATTGTGGTTCCGTAAAGTATGCGAAGCTATCATACAACCGCTAAGAGCCAAAATACAAGGAGGGTAAAACAAAAAAGCCTTAAATTACCAAAGCAGCTCAGTATGCTTCGGTTCATTGTATTGCAAGGCTTCATTAAACCCTACCGATTTGGCATACAACACAAGTTCAAGTGTATTGTCCTTTTTTCTCCTTGTTTTTGTTTTGTGATATCGCCTCAATATGCTTTTGTGCGTGTGTCTGTGTATGCACAGCTCATTGCTTGTGCACGTCTCACGACTGATTGTATTACACAAAGAACAACAACATCAACAACGCAAGTCAACAACACTCACTTAAGGCGTTAGTCGTCAATCGTCAAAACGTCAAGCATCAGAAGTCAAGTCAAAATCGAAGCGTGCAACAAATAATTGACGATTGACTTTCAACACCTACCCTGCTGGGAGTGAGTGAGTGAGATTCGCATGCTGTGTTATGTACCCTAGCGATATGCGGTTGTGAGTGTTGTAGTGTGATATGTCGTGAACTATAAGCGCAGTGTTATCGCATATGTCAATAAGTTTATATGAAAGTAGTAAAATTATATTTACGAGCGTTTTTTATTATTCTTGATTTTATTCGCACTTTTTTTGACATAAAATTCGTTCCAATTCAGCTCCCGTTCAGAACACTTAAGTTAGTATAAAAAAGAATTAGTAGCTGAACGAAATGTTGACCGACAAAGGAAGAAATAAATATTTACGACAGTAGAGTCGCGAAGAGCAGCATTAACTGGACCTACTAAGACAAAAAAAAAAAAAAAATAAAAAATAAGTGAAAACGGCATACATATGACTGATGGGCCGCAGCGAACTTAAGTGTGGCATTAGCAAATCTATGTATGTCCAGCAATTCCAGACTCTCTTCCCATTTTTATCTCAAGTGTGTCTTAAAATCATGGGGTGCATTGCCGCCTTCACAACTGTAAGAGGATCAAAGTTCAGCCAAGTTACACTTCATTCATATACGATGAGATTTAACTAGGGAAATTAAAGGCGCAACTAACAAACTATGTAACAAAAATCAGAAATAAATTAAAATAAACGTTTCTGTACATCTTTCAGACCGAATTTGCTGTTAAACCGCAGTACCTGGGCGATCGAGCTTTGCTCGGCAACGTTTCGTTGTGCTGGCAACGTTTCTTTTTTTAATTTCGAATAGGTGGCAACCTTAAATGGCAGCCCTACTGAAAAATTTTCCTATTTTAATGCGGAGTGAAATACCTTTCGCTTGATACCCATATCGGCATATCTCATGCAATTTTTTTTAAATTGGAATAGGTGGCAACCCCAAATGGCAACCCTACTCAAAAATGTCCCTATTGTAATGCGGAGTGAAATACCTTTCGTTGATACCCATATCGGCATATCTCATGCAATTTTTTTCATTTCGAATAGGTAGCAACCCTAAACGGCAACCCTACTCAAAAATGTGCCTATTGTAATGCAGAGTGCAATACCTTTCGTTTGATACCCATATCGGCATATCTCATGTAATTTTTTTATTTCGAATAGGTGGCAACCTTAAATGACAACCCTACTCACAAATGTCCCTGTTCTAATGCGGAGTGATATACCTTTCGTTTGATATCTATATCGGCATATCTTATGCAATTTCTTTTAGTTTCGAATAGGTGGCAACCACAAATGGCAGCCCTACTCAAAAATATCCCTATTGTAATGCGGAGTGTAACACCTTTCGTTTGATACCCATATCAGCATATCCCATACAATTTTTTTTTTAATTGCGAATAGGTGGCAACCCCAAATGGCAACCCTACTCAAAAACGTCCCTATTGTAATGCGGAGTGAAATACCTTTCGCTTGATACCCATATCGGCATATCTCATGCAATTTTTTTAATTTGGAATAGCTGGCAACCCCAAATGGCAACCCTACTCAAAAATTTCCCTATTGTAATGCAGAGTGCAATACCTTTCGTTTGATACCCATATCGGCATATCTCATGCAATTTTTTTAATTTGGAATAGGTGGCAACCCCAAATGGCAACCGTACTCAAAAATGTCCCTTTTGTAATGCGCAGTGAAATACCTTTCGTTTGATACCCATTTCGGCATATCTTATGCAATTTTTTTTAATTTCGAATAGGTGGCAAACCCCAAATGACAACCCTACTTAAAAATATCCCTATGCAGAGTGAAATACCATTCGTTTGATACCCATATCGGCATATCTCATCCATTTTTTTTATTTCGAATAGGTGGCAACCTTGTGAAACATTCTGGGTTGCAACACCTAGGTAGAAAGTCTTAGGAGGTGATACATTATCTCTGTGCCAAATTTCATTATATCGGTTGACCCGTTCCCGAGATTGTTCAGCTATACAAACAAACAAGAATTGCTCGTTTAAAGTTATAAGATTCTTGAATTGAATTGCATTTTTTTTATTTCGAATAGGTGGCAACCCTGTGAAACATTCTGAATGGCAAACCCTAGGTAGAAAGTCTTAGGAGGTGATACATTATCTCTGTGCCAAATTTCATTTAAATCGGTTGACCCGTTCCCGAGATCGTTCGGCTAAAAAACATACAAGAATTGCTCGTTTAAAGTTATAAGATTCTTGAATTTAATTGATTGTATCTTATACCCAACTTTTGAAGAACTCCTCGTGCTGTTTTCCTAACAAAGACGGGGAAGATCAGTCATATGTATCCCAAAGACCATAAACCCATTAACTTAACATCGTTTATGCTCAAAAACTTTGAGACGCTGATAGATGTGTATGTAAAGTCCAACATGAATGAAAACACAACATGCGTACACCAATGGCAAGTCGGTAGACATAGCACTGCATAGGGTGGTTATACATATAAAGAAGGCCATCGAATATAATAAGTACATCTTAAGAGTCTTCTAAGATATTGCCAGAGACTTCAACAATGTCTCTAAAAGGGCGATGGTGGATGTGCACCTGAAGTTTTTCCCAATACAATTTGACCCGCCCTAATGAGCATACTACCTAATTCCATTCATGCGCTTCGAAGGGGCTCTTAGAGCTACAAAAGAGGTAAATTGTTGGCGCAAGGGTGACCAAATGGTACACTCATGCTTCAATAGCAGGCATTCTTAACCAACGAACCGATATCATTTCGTTACGATAATCAACGTTAATAAACGAAACGAAGTCATTTCGTAACGAAATGATATCGGTTCGTTGGTTAAGCATGCCTGTTCAAAAGTAATGGAAGGAAGTAAACAGATCCTGTAAGCTGACAGATCACTGTAGTGTTTTTTAGGCGAAAGTAGAAGCCGTAGGCAAAGCTGTAGAAACAGAAATTAGCTTAAACTGAAGCCTTATCAACTTTTATTTTGACAGCGAATCATAAATTAAGCTAAAATTCTCGCATAGTGCATCGTCTAGAAGTGTGCTAGAGTATACGCAATCAATGGAAAGAATCGGGATAGGGAATAGCATACATCTAAATATATTGGGTCGCAGATCGGATGACCTTGCTAAAATGGGGCATCCCGCGAACAGGTACCGTGGCCGTCGCAATCAGATTAGGAGAGATTGAAAGAAGGCGGGAGTTGTACTTGATCGACCGATCAGGAAACGCGTGGAACCAAACGCGGGGCTGTAAATTGTCGAAAATCATGTGTGGGCCTTGCAACTTTAAACTAACAAAACTACTCTTCTCATTGAAAAGAGGGAACTGCAGGCTCATGATGAGTACACTGACTGGACACTGCCTTCTGCAGTCACATGCTCTTAGATTTGGCCTAATCAGTGACATCAGATGTAGAAAGTTCGGGTTATAGGAGGAAACGATAGAGAACGTTTTGTGCCCGTGCCCTGCGCTTGCCAGTTATCAGATTTAGAAGCGGCAAATGGCATAGGTCCTAGAAATCTTCCAATATTTGCCGACAGAAGGGAGTTATTTTATAACATATGTAAGTCCTGGTTTTGTAAGTCGAGGAGATAGGAACAGCAGCTCAACCTAGAGTATATACCATTTAGTATCATGCAGCTCAACTACTACACCGTGTATGGTAACAGATATTCGTGTAGTATAATCAAATAACAGAGCGAAATAGTAAAACAGACGCGTTAAACTACAAAAAAAGACAAAACAAGAAAAAAATAAATAAACATTGTGGGCGCATAGTTGGAACATAAATTACTTCATTTTTTATCGCTTATCAGGCATCAACCAGACAGTAGCAAGAATTTGAGACGCGCCGCTCCAGTGAATCAAAGAACACGACAATAACAAACAGAAATATGCACATGCCACCAACTATGGGCGTTCGCGATAGGAGTGACTGTAGTGGCAGGGTGTGCGGAAAGTATTAAATAGTAAAGAAGAATTTCTAGACTTTAATGTGGGACAATCGTGTTATGGCAGACAGTCAGGCAGCAATGATGGCGCTTATAGTAGTAGCAAGATGGTAGGATGATAGTGCCACAGCTTAGGAGCTATATTTGAATGTACATACTTGTAAATATATGCTGATTGAGCTCATTCTTTGTTTTTGTACGTAGTTAATTTTTGTGGGGTTAGAACTATATTCTCATGTGAAGATACGCAGTCATAGCAGTACAATCAAACAGTATTATTTAACAAAAATAAGTTATTGTTGTTGTAGCGATAAAGACACTCCCTGCAGGTTTTTGGGGAATCTTATCGCTGTTGGTGGTCTTTTTCGGGACATAGATTCGGTACATTCCGATAACGAGTACCGTTAAGGTGTAAGCCCGACCACCGAGGGAACAATTTAATGTGACTACATAGAACCTTCTAGGCTATCCTGTCCCAACCCATTAGTTCCATAAGGAAATACTTTTATCTGATCCTTTGAAGATATTTACCGCTGCATATGTCACCATACAAGAGTAACTCGGCTGGATATAAAATGTGTTGGGTGATATCAAATATCAGTTACACTCCTATCATTAATGTCGTGCCAGCACTCGTCTCTTTGTGCAACCATTGCCAGCTCCATTGCATGCCTCTCACCCCTACAACTTCTCTACCTTGGTAATCCCTTCAGATTTCTAAAGTCTTCCCACTACGTTATTCGACGAATTCATACCAGTCCATCGTCTTAGAGTTTCGAAAGGTTTTCCCATTCTCTAGATGGATGCTGAAGCTGATATATGTATGGTCTGAAAAGGATGTCCTGTCAAGGACCCTCCATTCAAGTAAAAGCATAACCAAAAAAGAATAATGTGGCAGAAATAATTACAACTAACAAAAACCTAAGGGATCATAAAAAGTAAATAAATTGCTGTAAAATTATATAGCTAACTGTAGGTTACATTAAAGTGAATACAAACACTATAAATTAGCTATGGTGTGGGTAGGGGGTCTCATGACATTGGTGCGATATTATCATTAAAGTTGCCAGCGCACCTGAGTAACAAAACGTTGATTGAGTAACGATTATGTGGATGGTGCAACTTTACTTGTGTGGTTTTATTGTTACGGGTATAATAGACTTCCGGTTTTCAAAATTTTAAAGGTAAATAATTGCTAGGAAGTCATATACAAAAATTCACACACATACATACATATGTATATAAGAAACTTAACGCGTATGTGTTTGTGGGTATTCCGCAAACATACGCGTGAGGTATAAATTAACACTCAAATAGGAAACGTGTCGGCTGCCATGTTGCATGCAACATACAGCCATCATACGCACAAACACATATATGTGTGAATACAAAACCACCCTCAGTGTAAAATAATATTTTAAATTTCCAATTATTTTTAATGTCTTTGGAACCCTCCCTTCAAAAAAAAGTAACAATATAAACGTGAATGGCGTGGTGGGGGAAGCAAAGGTATAACAAGAAAATAATTTTTGGCACAATTTTGCACACTTGCTTTTATTATTATAATTTTTTTTTTTTTCAAATGAAATTCTAGGAAATACATTTATATATGTTCATGCACCCACATAGTTACTGTACTCACACTTCTCCGGTTGTGGTACCTATCAGATTTTTGTTTCTTTGAATTGGCTGAACACATGTGTGAAATATTTATATAAACTTGCAATTATGTTTGATTGAGAATGAGTAACGGGGAATTTTACTGTCGTTAAAAAACAAGTAAATCTAATAATAATCATCCGCGTATTGTCAGAAAAGAAAAAAAAACGCGTTGAGTACCAAGTACTCGGTAAGTTCGATATGTAAACATGCAGGTCTACGTCTAGGAAACTAGTGTCTTTAGGTTGACTAGAGCTCACATGGAGGTTGAAGTTAGCCCACAACAGACGTAATTTTAGAAACAAATAGTTGCGAGCTTTTTGAGCCGGCTTCTTATAGACAGTAACCCATAAGCAAATAATTGCAAGGCGCGATAACCTCCGAACAGATTTTGGGCCGAGATTTTCTTCCAATTTGAGTCATGCTCCTTTTAATTTTTACTACAAATTGGCGGGAAGGGACCTAAATGTTATACGCCGATTCCGAACGGCATCTGCAAGACAGATATGTTTTCATTGAGAAGCTTTTCATGACAGTAATACACTCGGAGTGCTTTCCGAAAGGCGACCCCGCTTATAAAAACGTTTTTTAACTGAAAAAAACTCTTTTTTAAATTACTGATGTTGTATTGTAACTTTTCCATTACACGCCGACAACAAATTGGTAGCACTACGATAAGAAATCTATAAGTTTACTAAAGGTATTGACAGTCTTTTTATAGTATATCGATAACTTTTCGGTTAGTTATCGACAACTTTTTAATAGCAAATCGACAATACTCCGATTAGAAATTGGAAACAATGGGGTAACAAATCTATAACATATCGACAATTTTTGGATGATAAATCCAAAAGTTTTTGATAAAAAACGGAGTAAAAATCGATTTCATTTATCTTTATTTTATTTTGTTATTTATTTTGTTTTATTCTAGTTTATTTTTTGTTTGCTTTATTTTATTTTGGTTTATTTCAATTTGTTTGAGATTAATTCATTCTAGTTTATGTTATTTTATTATATTTTATATTATTTCATTTCAATATATTTTATTGTATTCAATTTTATTTTATTTTACTTTATTTTATTGTTTTTTTTCTTTGCCTCATAAAATTTTTTTTTATTTAATTATAATTTTTTACAAGCGTGAAATTTCCAGGGCGAAGAGAATCTCATGGAAAAGTTTCTGTGCGGACATTTAGTGCTCCAGCAAAACAGCACGGTTGAGAAAAGTCCTAGCAAGGGGAAATATAGTGCAGGGACTAATAAAGAAAGAGAACGGGGAATGGTCACGTAATAGTGAGGAATTCCTTGATGTGCTTCTCGACACACATTTCCCATCGGGAGACGGTTTAGAAGAACCAACAGACATCACTCACGCTTCGATCACGGAGCGGGTGGTGCCGGGTTTGGTCGATAACAAGATCGAATGGGCAATGAAAAATTTTTCTAAGTTTAAATCGCCGGGCCCAGACGGTATATTCCCGGCCATGCTACAAGTTTCATGTATGGCGGTCGTATAATGGCTTAAAATAATATTCGATGGGTGCATAAGGCTGAATCATGTACCGCACTCTTGGAGAACTGCTCGTGTAGCTTTCCTACCAAAGGCGGGGAAGATCGGTCACGTGTATCCCAAAGATTATAGACCCATTAGCTTAACATAATTTCTGCTCAAAACCTTTGAGAGGCTGATAGATGTGTACATAAAGTCCAACGTGGATGAAAAGCTGCTCTCCACAACACAGCATGCGTACACCAAGGGCAAGTCGGTAGACACCGCATTGCATAGGGTGGTAATTAGCATAGAGAAATCCCTGGAATATAAGGAGTATGCTCTGGGAGTCTTCTGGACATTGCCGAGGCTTTCAGTAGTGTTTCAAAATGGGCGATTATGGATGGTCTTAATTAAATTAAAGTACATCCCACCTTAATCAGATGGATCGGCTGCATGTTAAATTGGAGGGAGATTACATCACAATGGGGATTGTACGAGGCCACGAAATCAGTGGGCAGGGGCACGCCGCAGGGAGGGGTGCTATCACCTCTGCTGTGGACGCTGGTCATCAACCAACTGCTCAGGCGATTCGATTAGGGACACGTAAAACTTACGGCTTACGCAGATGACGTTGTAATTGTGTTAAGTAGAAAGTGCCCTTCCAACTATTAGTTCTTTGATGTCTCGGGCGCTTCGGGATATTCATACCTGGGCATCTAATGTCGGGTTGAAAGTCAATGAGGAGAAGACGGATATGGTCTTGTTTACAAAGATGTACAAGGTCCCAAATTGGAACAGGCTTAAGTTAGGAGGGGTGACCTTGCAGGAGAAACCTTGCGCAAAATATCTAGGAATCATCCAAGACAGTAAGCTGTCATCGAAACTCACGTGGAGGAGAGGGTGAAGAAGGCCCCAACGGCACTCTATGAATGTAAAAGAATGCTGGGATGTACGTGGGGCTTATCGCCCTCTCTTCCTCATTGGGTTTTTACAGCGATTGTAAGCCCTATTCTATACTATGGAGTTCTTGTTTGGTGGAAAGCCACACAAAAAAAAACGTACCTCAAAAAATTAGGGGGGGGGGGGGGGGGGGGGGTAGTATGCACACTATCGATGCTTAGCATTACGGGAGCCCTGAAAACAACCCCGACGGCTGCACTGTATGCCATTCTGCACATTCCACTGTAGACCTGGTAGCAAAGAACATAGCATTAACAACTACAACCAGTCTCGGTGCCTCGGGGCAGCTTGAGCGCCGACCATATGGCCATAATAGTATAGCGGCATCAATCACAAAACGAATAGACTACCTGATTTCCTATCTGCACTTCGAGGGAGATCTTAAGGCCACAATAGAGGTGGACGGTTGGCGCAAGGGTGCGCAAATGGCGGACGAGGCGATACATGTGTACACAGATGGTTACAAAGTAGAGGAAGGAGTAGGGTCTGCGGTATTCTGTGCTGATCCGGAAATAAGCAGATCCTTCAGGCTGCCGGATTACTGTAGCGTTTTCCAAGCGGAAATATTAGCCGTAACCAAAGCAGTAGAAACCCTGGAAGAGAATAGCTTAAGCTGCAACCGTGTTAACTTTTATATTGACAGTCAAGCAGCAATTAAGGCAAAAATCTCGCATAGCACAGCATCTAAATGCGTGTTAGAGTGTAAGCAGTCTCGAGAATCGGGACAGGGAGAAGCATATATCTATATTGGGTCCCAGGGCATATGGGAATAGATGGGAATGAAAAAGCGGACGAACTAGCCAAAAAGGGCGCATCCCTTTAAGCTTGCTCCGTAGACGTCCCAATTAGACTGGGCGAGATTAAGCGAAGGCGAGAGGTGCACATGATCGACCATGCGGGAAAGGCGTGGCTTCAAGCGCGGGGCTGTAAAGTGTCGAAGATTATGTGTAGGTCTTACAACCTTAGATTAACACAGTTGCTTCTATCACTAAAAAGAGAGGACTGTATACTCATGACGGGTATTCTGACTGGACACTGACTTCTGGCGTCACATGCCTTTAAATTAGGCTTGGTCAGTGATCGCAGATGTAGGAAGTGCGGGTTGGAGGAGGAAACGATCGAGCACGTTCTGTGCTCGTGCCCCACACTTGCAAGGCTAAGACTCCAGCTATTAGGAGTGATACAGCTGTCAAATCTAGAAGCAGCAAGTGGCTTAAGTCCTAGGAAGTTTCTAGTATTTGCCAAGAGGACGGAGTTATTTTATAACATAGGTCCTGGTTTTTGAGAGGGTTTTTCAGTTTGGTCGTTAAAACAAACTTCTGGTAACACTACGGACTCAATCAGTCTATGTGAGGTCCTCATGGACCGGCCAGTTCAACCTAACCTAACCTAATTATAGTTTATTTTTTTTTTGCTTTAAAAATTTTTTTTTCGTGTTTATTGTTATTTTTTTAGTTTAATTCGATTATTTTTTTATTATTTTTTTTTTTATATTATTTTGTTTTATTTTTTATTCTTTTATTTTATTTTTTTAGAAATTTGTTTTATTTATATGTATTTTTGTTGGGCCAAGGAAAAATTATATTTTTATTGCTATTTTTGGAGCTTTTCGGTCGGTTTGTTTTATTTAATTTATTATATTTTTTTTTATTTTGTTTTGTTTTTTATATTTTAATTTTTTTTTTTTTTTCAATTTTAGTTTTATTTTATTATGTTTTTTATTTTATAAAATATGTTATATTTTATATTACACATCAAAAAACCCTAGCACTTTTCGTGGGGAGAGAAAGCCACAAAGACAAGCCGATACTGCGAAAATTATAACATTGTTGGACCGTCCTTTGCTTACATTTGTCAGTAGAATTATGCTTTTTCGTTCATTTCAGAGATTCGAATCTTTCGTTCTTTTTCTGATGAACGGGCAAGCTGTTCTTTTTGTTCATCTGTTCTTTTTTTTTTTCAAGCAAATTTGTTCACTGCTGCTCGCACCCGCGAAAAAAGCCAACAAGTATAGATGGGGGTGTGTATGCAGCAATGCTTTGTGTAAGTATATTTAAATGTGTTATGAATAAATAAATTAATATATATATGTATAATTAACTTCAAAAAAAGTTACAAATTTCGGAAGATCCAGGAAATTGAAAGAGTAGAGACACAAATTGGAAATATGATCTTTTCAAGTTTAATAAATGTAATTAGTTTCTTGCAAAAGATGTTTTTCATAAATAGTTCATACATAATTGATGTCGCTGTGCCACACACACATGACCACACAAATCTTTAGTGTAAGTGGCATCATCGACATTCGTGCTCACTGTGAATTTCAGCGTATGTGTGTATGAATTTACAATGTTCGCGAACGAGAAGAGAGAAAGAATAACTTTAGATAAAACGAACAAAAAGAACAAATGAACTACATGAACAAATAGAACCGAAATCGAAGATCTAGTTCACTTGTTCAGTTGAGAGACCCGGTCAATTGAACAAGTTCAGAACGAAACGACCCAACTCTATTTGTCAGAGCAAACTTAAGCTCTTTTTGGCAGACATGTAAATATGTTTGTATGTCTTGCTCATTATATCAATGCATACGTGTTTTAAATGTACATAGGTATGTATTTTTAAATTGCAAATAACGGAAATTTTATCTTCGCTATCATAATCGAAATTACCAAATCGAAACGGATATGTTACGTATTTCTTTTTGTTTCCGTTGAATATAAGTTGAACCAACGAAAATTGAGAACAGAAGAAAATATTACCATTGGCGTTGTTATATGGATAAATATTTATTTACGGTTACTGTCGGTTTATTACGCTAGGATTACCTTTATTGCTGGTCGAACTTATTAATGTTATGTACAATACATATGCATACTTATGTAACACATATGTATTTACATGAATATATGCATTTCCATATTTTTCTCATTCAACTTCCACTACTAAGGAACGGTATATTTCCATTACACTATCATCTTCCACATTTCTTCCGCTTCTTCTCATAAATATTTCGTTACATTTCCTTTGGTTTTGTGTGCATTGTTTATCTGCGTTGTATGTATGTACGTCAGATGCACATATATATGTACACACGTATCTACATAATTTTACATTTGAATCACTTGCTAAGAATGATAAAAAAAAAACAACAGCACAATGGTAGCCACATAGTAACAGTTTCAATATTTTTTTATTAACAAACCAAATATTAGAAGTCGCAATCAATATTTGTAATGAACAGCATAGCAACAACAACAACAACAGCAAAAACTAGCTAACTTTCTATGAATTGTTTTCACAAAACGCATACGCTTTTGTGTAGGGGTGTGGGTGTGTGTACGTGTGTGTAAACTTAAGTTTTCCATCTATTTCCCGAAGCTATGTACGTCTCAAGTATTTTTCCAATAGATGCAACAATATGCGACACATGCTGGTTCTGAATCTATTTGTGCTTGTGTTTATTCATATTTTTGTTTACTTTAGTAGCTCTTGCTGTTATTGATATCTCAGCAGTTGTTGTTTTACTTCCATATCAATCGGTTACTAGGCTATTTAAAACAAAGTTTTGTATCGGTTTTATATTTACACCAGTGATGCAATCAAGAGCTTCGTAGAGCTTCGAAAAACTGATCGTGACTCACCTAAATATTGTGTTAGCGCAGGGACAGAGATTTAGTCATGGCGGAACAAGTAACAGGTGACTGTCGGACATCAGCTCATTGGTAGGTTTTTAATATCATTTGACACTTCAACGTCGGGCGCAGTACAATTTTGACATTGCCCTGCAAAAAGTCGTGTGATAAATCACTAAAGAGAGCGGTCTGCGATTAAAGCAATTGTCCAGATTGGGTTATAATTTATGCCCTATAGTCTCTTTTGGTTATATTTAGAATCAGTTAGTTTGAAATATATGTAGCCAATTGAAAAAAGCAATAAAAAACATACATCACCAATACGAAAAAAGTTAGGAACATTGTATTAGAGTTTAAAAAATTATAAAATCCCTAAGAAATTCCGTACGGGTAGAAAGAGGATATGACCGACAGTACCCATAGGCGAACAAAATAGAGTTGTGTAACTCTGGCTGTAGTGGCACGAAGAGAATATGTCCGACACTAATCGTATGGATACAAAAAGGGCCCATCGGGCACCTCCCATAGGGGTACAAAGAGGAAGTGTAGAACAGTACAGAAAAGATCTGTCCGATAATATGCGAAGGAGTAAAAAGAGGGCGTGACGAACAGTACCCAAAACGGGTACAAAGAGGAATTGTCGAACATTACAAAAAGGATCTGTCTGACAGTATCCGTACGGTATAAAGAGGACCAGTCCGACATTACCCGTTCTGGCATAAACAGGTAGAATTGGTCTCTCCATAGGACATGCTCAATCAAAAGGGACCACTCCAACACATATAAAGAGATCAGAACTGGCTATAGTCATATACTCCTTTGCGACTCATTCCGGATTCATCCTAGACTAGTCGTATTTTTTGCAGGGTAGTTTATCACTTACCAAAACAAAGTACATGGAACTTTTATTTATGTTTGTAGGTATTTCACCGTGCTGCCACCTCGTATGGTTCTGCCATGGATTCAGTATAGCAAGCGTTAAAAATCTGATCCATAAGTTCTTTGCTGAAACATCCTCCGTGTAAACACATACTACTAAAAAAAAAGTTGCGTTTGTATTGGAAGCTCGGACGTCGTTGTGCACCACTGGTATGCACATATATAGTTACATATGTTGATATGAACATATGTAGATATTTATTATAGGCAGGTTTGAATGAGAATTCTATATACACATATAAGTAATAGAAATTAGCAGTGGAGCTTCTTCCATCTAAACCAGTGGTGCGCAACTCCGGCAAAGCTTCGACTTAAAACGCATAATTAGCATGTTTGAGCATTGTTCCTTCATGAGATGTCAACTGCTTGAAATGGCTATGACTTTTATAATAAAAGTAAATTTTTGCTAGTTATTTCTTGACTTTTAGAATAAAGGTAAAAAAATGGTTGAAATTCGACGAAATTCAAACGATCGTGTTTAAACAAAAAACAAATTAGTGAGACTATTCCAGTATAGTTTCATAACTATTTCGGGATTACTTTAGCTTTAAATTGGGGATCATTACCGAAAATTTTGAGACTCTTTTCGGTATACATCATTCTGAATCATTTTCGAAACATTTGGGGACTTTTTGGAATCACCTTAAGACCATTTCACGTTCTGGATCATTTTGCGACTATTTTGGCCTTAGCTTCGATTTTATTTTGTTGGTCTGTCCGTGAATTTTGAGGATTATTTCGGGATAATTTGGATTCAATTTTTTTGGGGACTATTTTGAGATTTTTAGAAACATTTTTAGATTGTTATCAGTACTCATTTGGATCAATTTCAGTAACATTTTAAAAATATTTACGAGTTTACGTTTTAGTATATTTCCAGAACCTGGTCTGAATCATTTTGAGATTATTTCGGCAATTTCTTCGGGATATTTTTTTAAAGTAGTAATATGAGAATTGTTTTGAAAAACTTTGGGACTCTTTTAAAATCATTTTGGAAACATCTCTATCTCCACACGATTTCGAGATTATTACAGTATCATTTCTGAATCATTCTTGGGCGCTGTCGGGACTATTTGAAGGTTATTCCGGCATAGTTTGGGAACTTTTTGGAGATCTCTTACGGTCCATCTAGACACCACTTCGGATTTATTATTGGTAGTATTTCAGGAACATCACAGGATCATTTCAGGATTATTTTCGAATTCGGTTCAGATTTTCTCTGGCATTACTTTGTAATTATTTCAGAAATATGGGCAAATGTAAGCATACAAACTTACTTCACAAACACGTCCTGAGTCTTACTTGTCGTGATGCATGACTCGAAATCGGGGACGGTCTCGAAAGAGCATGAGATGACCCTTGGAATGTTCGGTAGAAAAGTTCTCCGAAACTTTATCCTCTATGAGTTTTACACACAGATAGGACAACGAATAAAAGCTCAAAAGCTCCGCTGCCTAGATTATGTGATGAAAAAGTAGACGCTCCGGCCAAGAGAATATTTGGTAGTACTAACTTTGATGAAAGATGAATCGATCATCCTTAGTTCTTCGAGTTACCATCGTCAGATATTGCGAAACACGGTAAGCTGACGTAACTTTCTACGATGCGACCAGTAAAATTTTCTTGAATCTTTGAGATTGCTTTGCATATTTTCAGTAACAAAATTCGCGAAATGTTTATTAACACAAAATTCGTCAAAGTTTTTTCTTAAATTTTCGGAAATAAAAAAAAGAAGAATTAAGTTCGCTGCCATATTTAATGGGTGCAACTCATAGTCCCAACTTTCAGAATGCAACAAACACAATCCCAACAAATTTACTAAAGTAACGTTCTTACACACTAAGCCTACGCAAAAAGGTGTTCTGCGTAGAAATACTGTAGATAGCGTAGCCGGTGTTGGACCGGGGAAGAGTTGCTGTGCAGAGATGCCTAAAAAATAGAACATGACAGAAGATGTGTATTATGACATCATGTGTGATTTCCCAATTTATATGTTGTCGGAATTTGGTCATGTGGGTATCTCGTCCTGCCGGAATTATGAATTGCTGGGATTTTGTCGTATCGGGATTATGATTTGTCGGGGTTTCGTCGTGTCGGGTTGATGTGTTTCGGGATTTTGTATTTCGGGATTTTGTAGGTCGGGCTTTGTCTTACACCCTATCTTATACCCAAAATCTCTAGTACTATAGTAGATGAAGTCACATATAAATTTGGTTTATAGCCAACCATTAGAGAGCACCCAAAAAATCATTTGAAATTAAACCCCATAAGTTGGTGATAAAGAAACGTATTGCAGTAAATATGAGGCTATTAGCAACAGAAATTTTGTGTTAAAAAACTGTGGGAAAGTAAGAAAACCCAAAAGAAATAGAAGGAATAATCGAAATGTGTGTAGATACTGGTCAATCTGTAAGAATAAACTATTAATGTGCTCCGGTATTTGCGGCTAAATAACGTACACATTATTCAACTGTATACAGACACACATGCACACGCACGCTTTCACACTTTCAGCTTATGCTTGCCTAGAAAGGAGGCTTAAGCCGTAATTTTGAGTAATATCCACTTCTAATTGACGTTGTCTATAGCAAATGGTCAAAAATCTATGTACATAAGTACGCGTTAACCTTCATATCTCATTGTGTGAGTATGCAGCTAAAGAATTGTTTCCCTCATTTGTATTGATTATGACTATAAATCAAGTTTGATTGACCCATTTACTTGAGTTGAAGTTTTGTCTTAAAAATTTTTGTTCTTCGATATACATTTAAATTTAAGGCTATATCGGAATACTATTTTTATTGGTACATGCTGTGGTACATTGCTTTTTACTTACTTAAACGGATGTTACCCGATTAAACGGTTATAGCCGTTCAACAAGGAGCGTCTGTCTCATCTTCGCTGGCTTAACTGGAACCAATTGATAACACCAAGGAGATTCAAATCGTTTTCCACCTGGTCCTTCCTGTGAGAGCCGCGCTCTTCCTCTGCTTCCAAAGGCGGGCTCGGTTGAAAATACTTTCTTAGGCGGAGCATCATCTTTCGTACGCATGACATGGCCAGCCAGCGTAGCTGCTGCAATTTAAATCGCTGGACTGTGTTGATGGCTGCGTAAAGCTCGTACAGAGGTCCGTAAATCTTTTGAATAAGTGTTCTCTCGAACACTTCAAGAGCTGCCACATTTTTGGCAATAGTCATTCTTCGCTAATAAGCGAAAGTATTTAACTATAATCGAAGCCTTTTACTATTTCGGAATTATGGCTGCAAGCAGTAGCGGCGCTGTGGCGGCAAATGCGCTGAATCTGTGCTTGATGACAGCAGGTACTTCGTTTTGTCCTCATTCATCAATCTTTTTTGCTTCTTTTTCCAGTTTAAAGTAAGCAGAACTTATGGAGCGGGTGTTCAGACAGATGATATTAATGTCGTCAGCGTACGCCAGTAACCATGGCGGAACGATACAAGGTGGTAGCATGGTGGCATACCTACAAACATAAATAAAAATTTCATGTACTTTGTTTTTGTAAATTCGATGGACAAATGTCAAAATCGTACTACGCGGGAAGTTGATATATCATATCAAATAAAAAAAGTTTATAGTCAGCTGTCCCACGCTGCCACCTTGTATCGTTCCGCTATGCCAGTAACTGCACGCTCTCATGGAAAATTTCTCCAGAACGATAAATTCTGCAACTTGTATTACTTTGTCCAGCATCAAATTAAAGACATCTACGATAGGATTCACCTTGTCTTAAACCTCTTTTAGTTTCAAACGACTCGGAGAGGATCTTCCCATATCTGTCAGAGCTGTTGGTGTCAGCGTCATTTTGCAAATTCGTATAAGTTTTGTGGAAAGCTATATTAGAAATGCTGAATTCGCTATAGGTTGGATCCCCTTTTGTGTGGACTGAGCAAAGAACACTTACTTAGATGCCAATCGTCAGGCATGCACTTGTTCCACCATATTTTGTAAAGAATCTGATGCGTGCGCTTTACCAACTCTTAGCCGCCACATTTACGGGATCGGGTTCACCATCCTTGGTAGTACCTTGCTGTCTCCATTTTCTCGGAGATGTGTCCCCTCCATAATCTAAGTACTCTCTGGACATCGGTTACAAGGTCGCCGTTTTCGTTTTCACAGGAGTTTGCCATGCACTTAAAACCTTTCATCTGTCGCCAAGCTTTTTGGGAAAATTTTCGGGCGTTTTTTCTGGTGGCACTCACATATTTCTGCCTCTGATTTTTTCTTCCCTTAAAGGGGTCTCGCTTCCCTTTGCAACGCGCTATAGCGTTACACAGTCTGCTTGTTGCGCTCGCTTTTAACGTAGCCCTTTAGCTAGCGTCTTTTCTTTCGGTTGCCACGCGCCATTCTTCATTCACCCAGTTATTTTTCGTGGTCGCTGGTAACCATTTTTTTGCGGCGGCTGTGCGAAGTTCTTTAGAGATACGAGTATGTGCTCCTGCATTCCGTCGGGTTGACTTGTGCGCTCAGAGAGCAGGTATGGAGTCAAGTGTGAAATCATGAGCAGTATGTTGCAATTGCAGCCTTTCGACGTCTTTTCTTGTGTTTTTTGTTCCTTGGTTCCAAATTAAAATTACACTTTAACGGTAGTTATATTATTGGAGCACTCCATTATTGGTACTGGACAAACCATACCCATTTTTAACACGCTTATATTAGCTTCAATTGTATGTATGCTTGTTTGTAACTCTCTAGGCTAGGCGCGCAAAAGAGAGAAAGACCCATATAGCGGCAATTATTGAAGACTTGCGACAATGGTTAAATAACTAGCTACAAAACGAGTTGTGCTTAATAGCGGAGACACGAACCTCTGTGCTATGGTGCTATCAACATCAAATATCTAAGTGGATTGTAGATATAAAACGGCAACATATTTGTCTGTTTTTTAGTTTTTTTTATTTATTATTTTTATTTATTTTATTATATGGAAGTTTCGAACTCAACTAAAGAAAACTATAAACTATTTAGTGAATGAATTATCGCCTTAGTTTGCAAAAAAAAAAAAAAAAAAATAAAATTTAAATAGAAAGAATATAAAAACAGGAAAAATCGAATAAGCACCAACCCTAATTTCCTCAGCAGCCATTTTTTTAATTCTGTATATTTGATAGCTGATAGCGATTTTCCATGTAATGCTGGCTATACAGAAGGGTATAAAAACATACACACGAACAAAAAATAAATATATAAATATACATATGCTAGTAACTTTGAAATCCCTAATTGATTCATTTATTCGTTTGCGAGACCATGCCACAATTCATTAATGCTCGATATCCTCTTTCAACGCCAAAATCAGCCTAAACACATAGAAATATAATCAATCGTTAAACCGCACAAACACACAACAATTTTTATACTCAGCGTGCTTTGCGCACAGAGTATATTAACTTTGATTGGATAACGGTTGGTTGTACAGGTATAAAGGAATCGAGATAGATATAGACTTCCATATATCAAAATCATCAGTATCGAAATTTGATTGAGCTATGTCCGTCCGTCCGTCCGTTAGCACGATAACTTGAGTAAATATTGAGATATCTTCACCTAATTTAGTGCACTAGCTTATCTGGAACCAGAATAGATTGGTATTGAAAATGAGCGAAATTGGATGATAACCACGCCCACTTTATATATATATATAAAATTTTAGAAAACACAAAAAACCTGATAATTTAGTAAATAATACACCTAGAATGTTGAAATTTGACATGTGGACTGATATTGAGGCTCTTGATAAAAATTTTGAAATTTTTTTCAAAAAGGGCGTGGCACCGCCCACTTATGATAAAATCAATTTTACAAATATTTTTAATCATAAATCAAAAATCGTTAAACCTATCGTAACAAAATTCGGCAGAGGTTTCCATTACTATAAGGAATGATTTGAAGAAAAATTAACGAAATCGGTTAAAGACCACGCCCACTTTTATATAAAAGATTTTAAAAAGGGTCGTGGACGAATAAAATAAGCTACATCTTTGCAAAAAAGATCTTTATATCGATAGTATTTCATTTCCAAAGTGGATTTATAACAGTAAATAGGAAAAACTTCAAATTTAAAAAATGGGCGTGGCACCGCCCCTTTTATGACTAAGCAAATTTCTATGTTTCGGGAGCCATAACTCGAAGAAAAATTAACGGATCGTAGGAAATATTTCTAAGGAAAATGGACGAGATCGGTTAAAGAACACGCCCACTTTTATATAAAAGATTTTTGAAAGGGTCGTAAATGAAAATAATAAGCTATATCTTAGCAAAAAAGAGCTTTGTGTCAATATTGAATTATAACATTAAATTGGAAAACATTAAAATTTTTGAAAATGGGTGTGGCACCGCCCCTTTATGACTAAGCAATTTTTTTATGTTTCGAAGAAAAATTAACATATCGTAATGAAATTTTGTACACATATTTTTCTTATAGCACAAAACATTTCTAGTAAAAATGGACGGAATCGGTTAAGGACCACACCCACTTTATATAAAACAAGTTTAAAAGGGTCGTGGACTAGAATAATAAGCTATAACTTAGCACACCATAGTTTTGAATCAATGATATTTCACTTATCAAGTTTTATTGTAAGAGCAAATGGGCAGACATTTTTTTTAAACAGGCGGTGCCACGTGTTATGTAGAAAAGTAATTTATCTGAAATGAAATGTACAATTGAAGCTCACGCTGAGTATATAATGTTCGGTTACATCCGAACTTAGACACCTTTACTTGTTTTTTTATACTTTTGGCTAACGTTAATGTAATTCCAAATATGTGGCAGGACTTGAGACACAATTATTTTCAGCCTGGGCAAAGTTAAAATGGCACGTTCCATTCTAGTATAATTCAGTTTTGCTTTTACTGCTTTCCCCTAACAATGCAAGTCAGAAATTTAGTGCCCTTCTGTGCATTACTTATCCTACCCATTTTTATTTTAAGGACGTTATTGTTACAGTTGTTGTTTTTGTATTAAAAATGTATTTCTCTATGTTGTCGGATATAATTTTGGCCACGAAAACATGAGCGGCCCACAAAACAAAGAAAAAAACGTAACTAGAAATGCCAAAATTGTTGGAATATAATAAAAGGAATGTTGTGAACGTGCCATTTTTGGTAAAATGTGCGCGCTTAATAGCAAATGCTGTACAACAACAACAACAACAAATGTTGTTATACTAGTTGTAGTTGAATACAGTGCGTAGCACCCACGTTTGCTTTGCGTTTGTCGGCGCGTCTATTCAACTGTCAGTGGGATTTCTTTCTTTTCGATGTTTAAACTCAATACATATTCAAGTAGTGAGGGGTAGGAGATGCGCCAGTCATTGAGTCAGCCAGATGGACATTGCAGGAACAGATGGACAGATGTTGCCCGCTTAAATAGATGATAGACATATGAGTATACACATATGTATATATTAGGGCGGGCCGATTTAAAAATCGCTCCTTGCTCTGTGAAAATCGTATTCTAGGGATCAAAATAAGAAACTTTGCCGAAGGAACCATACCTCTAAAACGAATTCTGATTGTGTGCGTGTGTGTCTGACTTTTATTTAAATGTGGCAGTGAGTGCAAATGAAATATATCTAAATCCTGCATCCTTCTATCTCTAGCACTTACAACACATTTTTTTTTATACTCAGTTGAGCAGAGCTCACAGAGTATATTAAGGTTGATTGGATAACGGTTGGTTGTACATATATAAAGGAATCGAGATAGATATAGACTTCCATATATCAAAATAATCAGGATCGAAAAAAAATTTGATTGAGCCATGTCCGTCCGTCCGTCCGTCCGTTAACACGATAACTTGAGTAAATTTTGAGGTATCTTGATGAAATTTGGTATGTAGGTTCCTGAGCACTCATCTCAGATCGCTATTTAAAATGAACGATATCGGACTATAACCACGCCCACTTTTTCGATATCGAAAATTTCGAAAAACCGAAAAAGTGCGATAATTCATTACAAAAGACAGATAAAGCGACGAAACTTGGTAGATGAGTTGAACTTATGACGCAGAATAGAAAATTAGTAAAATTTTGGACAATGGGCGTGGCACCGCCCACTTTTAAAAGAAGGTAATTTAAAACTTTTGCAAGCTGTAATTTGGCAGTCGTTGTAGATATCATGATGAAATTTGGCAGGAACGTTACTCCTATTACTATATGTACGCTTAATAAAAATTAGCAAAATCGGAGAAGGACCACGCCCACTTTTAAAAAAAATTTTTTTAAAGTAAAATTTTAACAAAAAATTTAATATCTTTACAGTATATAAGTAAATTATGTCAACATTCAACTCCAGTAATGATATGGTGCAACAAAATACAAAAATAAAATAAAATTTCAAAATGGGCGTGGCTCCGCCCTTTTTCATTTAATTTGTCTAGGACACTTTTAACGCCATAAGTCGAACAAAAATTAACCAATCCTTTTGAAATTTGGTGGGGGCATAGATTTTATGACGCTAAATGTTTTCTGTGAAAATGGGCGAAATCGGTTGATGCCACGCCCAGTTTTTATACACAGTCGTCCGTCTGTCCTTCCGCATGGCCGTTAACACGATAACTTTAATGAACTAAGTTCACGTGCTTACTTGAACTCACTTTATCTTGGTATGAAATACGAACGAAAACCGACTATGACCACGCCCACTTTCCGATATCGAAAATTACGAAAAATGAAAAAAATGCCATAATTCTATACCAAATACGAAAAAAAGGATGAAACATGGTAAGGTAATTGGATTGTTTTATTGACGCGAAATATAACTTTAGAAAAAACTTTATAAAATGGTTGTAACACCTACCATATTAAGTAGAAGAAAATGAAAAAGTTCTGCAGGGTGAAATAAAAAACCCTTAAAATCTTGGCAGGTATTACATATATAAATAAATTAGCGGTATCCAACAGATGATGTTCTGGGTCACCCTGGTCCACATTTTGGTCGATATCTGGAAAACGCCTTCACATATACAACTACCACCACTCCCTTTTAAAACTCTCACTAATACCTTTAATTTTATACCCATATCGTTCAAACCCATTTTAGAGTCACCCCTGATCCACCTCTATGGCGATATCTCGAAAAGGTGTCCACCTATAGAACTAAGCCCCACGTCGTTTTAAAATACTCATTAACACCTTTCAGTTGATACCCATATCGTACAAACATATTCTAAAGTCACCCCTGGTCCACCTTTATGCCGATATCTCGAAAAGGCGAACACCTATAGAACGAAGGCCCACTCCCTTTTAAAAATACTCATTAGCACCTTTCATTTGATACCCATATCGTACAAACAAAGTCTAGAGTCACCCTGGTTCACCTTTATTGCGATACCTCGAAAAGGCGTCCACCTATGGAACTAAGGATTACTCCCTTTTAAAATACTCATTAACACCTTTCCTTTGATACCCATATTGTACAAACAAATTCTAGGGTCACCCCTGGTCCACCTTTATGGCGATATCTCGAAACGACGTCCACCTATGGAACTAATGATTACTCCCTTTTAGAATACTCATTAACACCTTTCATTTGTAACCCATATCGTACAAACGCATTCTAGAGTCACCCCTGGTCCACCTTTAAGGCGATATCTCGAAAAGGCGACCACCTATACAACAACCACCACTCCCTTTTAAAACCCTCATTAATACCTTTAATTTGATATCCATATCGTACAAACACATTCTAGAGTCACCCCTGGTCCACCTTTATGGCGATATTTCGAAACGGCATCCACCTATAGAACTAAAGCCCACTCCCTTTTAAAATACTCATTAACTCCTTTCGTTTGATACCCATATTGCACAAACGAATTCTAGATTCACCCCTGGCCCACCTTTATGGCGATATCTCGAAACGGCTTCCACCTATGGAACTAAGGATTAATCCCTTTTAAAATACTCATTAACACCTTTCTTTTGATACCCATATCGTACAAACGCATTCTAGAGTCACCCCTGGTCCACCTTTAAGGCGATATCTCGAAAAGGCCACCTATGGCGTCCACCTATAGAACTATGGCCCAATCGCTCATAAAATACTCTTTAATGCCTTTCATTTGATACACATGTCATATAAACACAGTCCAGGGTTTCCCTCGGTTCATTTTCCTACATGGTTATTTTCCCTTATGTTGTCACCATAGCTCTCAACTGAGTATGTAATGTTCGGTTACACCCGAACTTAACCTTCCTTACTTGTTATTACTTTTATTGTCAGAATTTTTATCAACAACCGAAAATATGTGAACATGGCGCTATGCTGATACACATATGTATGTATGGATTTGTATGTACAGTTATAGCTCACGAATTTGTAACACTTACCATTTATCATGTTAGCTACAATTAATCATCAAATGCCTTCGTCTGTTCAGTAGCAACCAACCATGCGTAAGTGTATTATTATTTACAATATGTATATATTTGCTTATATAAATACATATGTACATATATACAGCTAAGCCACATAGGCAGGAAGTAGAAAATACAATAGGATATACAATGTAGGCTTCAGTACGTGCCTGTTGAGGTGGGATTGACTTGAGTTAGTTTATAGAATTACAAAAAGTAACGGTCTTATTTGCAATCCTTACTTAAAACGAGTAAAACAGTTAAACTTAGATTCTTAAAGTGTTTTTTTTTTTGTTGATGTGCAAGTAAACGTGTGCTCATGATATGAAGGAATAATGAATGTAAGCGTAGGGTGTAAATGTAAGCGTAAGCGTAAGAGTTGTCTTTATAAGTGGTATGATATAAGGCCTAGTTTGTGGTATCAGTATCCTTCATCGAGTAATAAAGAATAAGAGCATAAGTACAGTCATCACACTGTAGCGTAATGTGGTACGTGATAGAGTTGATATGAGCAACTCAAGGCAAACACATACCTAATACATACATACTTATAAATTAAAGTTTCTGAACATATACAAAGTTTTTGGGCATGTCAAGTAAAATAAAGTAACATAAAATAAAAAAAAATTTAAATAATATAAAATAAAATAAAATAAAATAGAATAAAATAAAAAAAAATTAAATAAAGTGAGTGAATAAGTACAATTAAATTAAATAAAATTAAAAGAAAAAAATTAAAATTTTATGTAATTTAAGTGAGTTAAATTATATTTAATTAAATTAAAAACTAAAAATTAATTAAATTAATTTAATAATTTGGTAAAAATTTAAACAGCGTGACATCAGGACGGACAAGGCGACAGCTGTTTCGATTATACCTTGTAAATCTCTTCAAAGCCTTTTCCCCCGGGAGCATTAAACTAAATTAAGTTAGGCTAAATTAAATTACATTACATTATATGAAATTAAAATAAAAAATTACAACAACAACCGAAAACTGGCCCAAAATATATTTAAATTAAATTAGATCAAACCGGTTTTCATTCGACAAGCTATCCGCTTATTATAGAATGGATATCAATATGTCTCCGGAAACTTATAGATATTTTAACTAAGTTTTAGAAAATTTGCTATTGGCGTTTTATCGAAAATTTACCGATTTTGTTATTAAAAAATTATCGGTTTGTTAATAAAAAGTTATCGATTTGTTATTGGAATTTTATCGATTTTTAACGTCGACTCATCAATTCGTTATGAAACACATACCTTCAAAACTTCAATATAGAATCGATGACATATACATAACTCTTGGATGTCAAGCCATTAAGGAAATTCTTTCCAGAAGGGTCTGTATAACTGCGAATTTTGAAGCGTCGTTTGAAGAAAATCTATTTTGATAAATAACGAACACCCTAATTTACACATATATTTATTAACTTATCGCTAACGCTAAGTGTATGTGCTTAGGTCTTGAGCAAACTTTTTGAGTTGAAAGCCCAAATTTTGCAAAGTAAACGGCTAAAATACGGTTGTGTAAAGAAAATTTATACAATGTTTACTTTTGTTTGTATAAACAGTAGATTGCGGCGGCCCCCTTGGTGTGATGGTAGCGTGCTCCGCCTACCACACCGTATGCCCTGAGTTCACATCAAGATTTTAGAAATAAGGTTTTTCAATTAGAAGACATTTTTCGAAGCGGGGTCGCCCCTCGGCAGTGTTTGGTAAGCGCTCAGAGTGTATTTCTGCCATGAAAAGCTCACAGTGAAAACTCATCTGCCTCGCTGATGCCGTTCGGAGTCGGCATAAAACATGTATGTCCCGTCCGGCCAATTTGTAGGAAAAATTAAAAAGGAGGACGACGCAAATTGGAAGAGAAGCCCGGCCTTAGATCTCTTCGGAGGTTATCGCGCCTTACATTTTTTTTCTATTGGTTTAGATGATTAAAAATACTGAAAAAACAGTATTTATATATAGATACTACAGTACCAGGCAGACTTTTTCAACCGAAAATTGGTTTGCTATATTAATAAAGAGAACCTTCGTTGCTCTTCCTCTTCACTCTCTATCCCATCCTACTTTACTTCCAATTTTTTTCTTATTCTTATATATCTTCTTATTCTTGTCTTGTCCAATCCAGTCTTATTAAGGCTTCCCTATAAAAAATATGTGTTTTCTTGGCTCTCTTCCTTCTCTATATGTTTGATTCCTGTCCCTCCTTTTATCCAATCCCTTTCACTTTCCCTATTTTTCTCTCTTTTACTACCAGTTTCTTCCCTCTCTCTCAATTTCTTTTTATTTTTCTTCATTTCCGTGCACGCACTTGCTTACTCTCCTTCCTATCTTTCCCTCGCACTTTCTCTACTTAACATTTCCAATCCCTCACCCTCTCCCTACTCTTCTCCCCCTTGTATTTATCCTAAAACGCTTTATCACAATAGGTCGGTCCCTGTTTCACTTTCCGGAAAGAAAAGTTTTTCAAATAATAATCGATTCAAGATGGCACCCCTGTACTTTGAGAGACTTTTTTGCCTGCACTTGGTTGATCAAAATTGATTATGTTACAAAACTGCGCACTTAAAAGGAATCAGAAAACTTTAAATAAAAAGTTTAACATTTTCATATAACTATCTTAAATTTTTGAAATTTTCGAAACCTTTAATGAGATTAGTTTGGGTTACATTCATGGGCGTGTTTTCTTAAATTTTCGAAAATAAAAAAGGAGTAATGTTATTGAAAAATTTTGATAAAAATTACCGCTGCTATTTTCGTGTTCGTGTATGTGTAATTAAGCACACAAGTATTTAGTCTAAAGACAGCACAGTAACAACAACTTAATTTCTAAGGAATTAAATTAAAATTCGAGCAAATATCTGACACAAATAATACATTAATTACCTTTAGTGGTAATGGTGTTGCTTAGTCAGCAAGCATGAAAGTTATATACATTCACTGAAAGAAATAAACTGGAAAAATCAAATGAATTATGGATCAATTCAACCGATAATTTTGTTAATTTTTACCCACCGTACAAGTTTTTTATTCTTAATTAACCATTTTAACAGTCAAATCAACAAAAAGGCGTGAGTACCAAGTTCTTCTGAATTTCGATGTAAAAGCATATTTACAGCGGTACGCCTGGAAACTAGTTTTTTCAAGTAAACTATAGCTCGACCAGGGGTTTAAGTTCAACCACAACAAGAGTTAATTTAAGTTAAACCAGAAACAAATAAATTAGGACATTTTGAGAAGAGTTTCATCGGATTCTTATTAGTAACAACCCATATAGTTTCATAGTCGTATATACTATCGATAAGGAATAGTTATCGTCGACATTGTAATCGGCTTCTTATTGCCCAGTCATCGGCTTCTTATTGGATTTTTATCGGCTTGTCATAGAAGCACTAAACATTTGTCATCGGTTTATTTTTCAGGTTTCGTAGGTATATGTATATGTATATATATAAAAAATAGTAACACTCCGAGAAGAATTCGATAACTTTTCGATAGCGAATCAATACATTTTTGATAACGAAATCGGTAACTCTTTCTATAATACGCAGATAACAGATTGGTAACACTCCGATCACAAATCTGTAAGTTTTCTAAAACAAATTTATATCCTTTTTATAATACATCGATAACTTCTCGGTAAATAATCGATAACTTTTTGATAACAAATCGATAACTTTTTGATTATACTCCGATATGAAATTGGTAATAATCCGCTAACAAAACTATAAAATATTTTGATGACTTGGCGATAATTTTTCGATGATAAATCCAAAACTTAGAAAGCAAACGGATAACTTATCGATTAAAAATCGTTTTAAATAAATTGAATTTAACTCAATGTTATTTAATGTAGTTTAAATTATTTAATGCTCAGCTCCCGAGAAGCTAGCTGATGAAGAAGTGAAATTCAGAAACATGTCCTAGTAACCATCGCCGTTTGTAAACTTTGCAATTTTTCTCTAATATCAATAACAAAAACAATTGTGTAAAGCAATATGAGCATGTATCGCTAATTAAATACAGAAAATTAAATTATTTAATTTTATTTTATTTGATTTTATTAAAGTTAATTTAATTTAATTTAATTTAATTTAGTGTACTTTAATTTAATTTAGTTTAGTTAAATTCAGTTTAATTTAAGTTAGTTCTATTTTTTTTTTTTGTTTACTTTATTTTTTTGTTTTATTTGATTTGATTTTAAAATTTTTATTTTATTTCTTTTTTTAATTTTATTTTAATTATTTCAAAAATTGTTTCTAAAAATTTGGTTGTTGCTTTTTCCAGGCCTTGCAAGCAGGATTTTCGGTGTGGTAGGCGTTGCACGCAATCTCCACACAACGATGTTAGTCCAGTTCTAGCATGTTAACTAACAATTATTAATGCCGTCCCAAAAATATCAATGAAAACTGTTAAAATATAACACGATAGTCATAAGAACAAAGTAGTTAACAAAGTGGAGCGTAAGTTTCTCTTTAAAATTAGATGTTATTCGCATAACATTGACAGTTGCACTCTGTTGAAATGACAAATGAAATCAGTTATTTTAACAAAATAATCAGGCATATTGATGGAGAATCTCTCATTTTTACAAAATATTGTTAACTTGAAACCAAGAGTTTTTCTTCTGTAGGACTGATTATTCAAGTTTGTTCTCTTGACAAAAAAGTCCGTTGAATTTACCATAATACGATAAAATTTACGAATAACGTTTTGTTCAAGAACAACAAACCGGATTTGTTGATTTTACCAGCTTCGTTTCTTTCGGTGCACAGGTATGTACTGCGTTAAAATGAACAAAAAAAAAAACAGTAAACCAAATGCTTAAAATAGTCTGGAAATAATCGATCTTTTTTTTGTCGGCATTTTTTATTTATTTTTTTTTTATTTTATTATTATTTTATTTTCATTGTTGCTTATTTCTTGCTGATAAAGCATAACGCTTTTAAAAGCGGCTGAATACAAAAAAGAGGGCACATACACATGTACTATACTAAATCAAAACAGTGATGCACTCGAGAGCTTCGGAAAACAATTCGGCGTCCATCTACATGTCGTGTTAGCGCAGCGACAGGGATTCAGTCAAGGTGAATTCAGTACCAAGTGTTGTTATCCCAACAGCTGATTGCTTCTTCTCGATTATTTTCCAATGTCTTGCACTACAACTTGTCAGTTAATCGGAATCAATGAAATTTTCTTTTGACTTGACATTCTTCTGCACGGCGAATTGGTCGAATTCGCTTTGCCACCACCTGGTATGGTTTCGCCTTGGATTCAGTAAAGCAAGCAAGCATTCAATCAGTTTTAGCTTGTACTTCAAGCAGTAAACATCTTATGTGTAGATTCTATGCTAAAACATGCTCTATATAAGGCATACACTACAAAAAAAGTTGCGTTTTTATTCGAAGATCTGCCGGCATTATGCACCACTGATCTAAAATAACAATAAAAGCAGAACTCATTGCCGCATGTGTATATGGAAATTGTTCATGCCGGCTTATCAAATCCAGCTGATTATTAGCCATTGTAATTTATACATATGTTCTTTTCTTTTGTGTATTTTTTTCAGTTTTCTGATTGTAGTGCATAATGCAATTGCAATTTATCAATAGCGACAAATATAAAAAGAAATGTGAGTAATCAGGCTAAAAATGTTATTCGCATTCATTCGAGGTTATTGCTTTGCCCTTTGTACATATTTCGGTGTATCTACAATATTTTACTTGCAGCTTGCAACCAGTCTGTGTATTTTGATAAACTTACTTGAATATTTTTACAAATAAATACATATAAACAAGTTTCAAGGAGCAGTTAAGGAACTCAATAGATAAAATAAATCTCATGAAAACAACATTGCTCTTTGGTTTTTATCACTCAAAGTTATGGAACATTTTTTTAACTTTCGGGTAATGTAATATGTATGTGTATGTAATATGTATATGCATGTTCACCAGACCTATTAAATACTGATTACTAATGGTAGTGATTACAAGTTCGATTGATTATTTTTTTTTTTAAAGCCATTTAATGATTACTTGCCATTATTTTCTTTTTTTAATGATTACTTTCCAATTGATTAAAAAATAATCAAAAAAATCATGATTTTTTACGATTATTGAAAAAAAATCAAAAATAATCAAAAGAAATCAAAATAATCAAAAGTAAGCAAAAAAGGTTTTTTTGATTATTTTTGATTTTTTCGATTTTTTTTTTTTTGATTTTCTTTCTGCTTTGTAGAAAGAAAAAAATCTCGTTTGTTGCACGGACGGGATAATTTCTACATGCAAGTACATTTTAGGATGAATTTTTCCTTCAACGACGCGGAAAAATTATTTAAAAAAATCAAAAATTATTGAAAAAATTAAAAATAATCAAAAGTAATCAAAAAGGCCTATTTTGATTACTTTCGATTATTTTCAATAATCGGAAAAATCGTGATTTTTTATTTCTAATGGTAATCAATTAGTAATTGCTTTTTTGGAAAACAAATGAAATAATTATTGGCCATTAAAATCGGCATCTAATCAATTGATTACTAATGCTATTTCAAATTTAACAGGTCTGATGTACACACAATAACTTAAAATGAAGAAGACGTTTTCTGAGAATATTTTCTTTAAATTGAGCAAAATGCAATTTTATAAATAAGAATTTATAGTTTTTGTAAAAACTTTTCATTATTTTAAGGGCAAATTTTTCTTAAATTTTTTTAATCACTTATACTGGGTTGAATATTTCTCACAATACTTACATGTATATATATATGAGTTAGTGAATATGATGAGCACTCGACACTAAAATTGAGCACATCAACTAGAAATACACGGCCCTGACAATACAATTTAGTGTTTTTCTCGATTTCTAAGAAAATTATTCCTATAACCAAATCAATGTTAAACATTTGGGAAAGTGACTTGTCCAGATTTAGAGAAGAACTTCTATGGTGGAATCCTTAATTTAATAGCTATTTTCCTCGTTTTTGGGATTTTTTTTTTGAGTATGGGATATTATTTTCGGATCCACTTTATGCGCAAACGTTAGACATTTTTTAAACGAAATTTTCCTATAGCGTAGGAAAGAAATACACCTTTCAGTGTACATTAAGGAGGTGTGCTGGATTTTGTTTGCAATATCGATCCTCTTACATTTCGGTTGTGCATAAGATTCTTAAAAAAAAAAAAATTAATTAATTTTTATTCCCTCAATCCAACTTAAGTTTTTAGCATCTTTGCCAAATTGGCATATACAGTAACCTGAGTCGATTTGTATGGACGAAAGTTAACCTATATCGCGCCATTGATTTTTCGATAGGATTTGGGCTCAGGAAAAATAATTTTCGAGCCTGCGAAAAAAAAATGGCGAAAGGGTAAATTTTTCGACCAAAACACTCCCAAAAACCGAAAAAATATATTTTTTTTTTTCAAAAATCTGTTGTAAAAACGTTGGCGATAACACTTTGAAAAAAAATATTTTTTGTGTTTTGAGGAGTGTTTTGGTCGAAAAATTGACGCTTTCGCCATTATTTTTTCGCAGGCTCGAAAATTATTTTTTTGGGTATGCGTAGTGGAACTGAGCCCATATCCTATCGAAAAATCGATGGTGCGATATCGGTTAATAAATCGACCTAGTCTAATATACAGGGCTCAGCCGAGAATTTTTTGCATTTACATTTTTTAATGAAAAATTTGGTTCCGTTTGTGTAATGCGTTCATTTAATCCACTAGAATTTATTACATAAAGCAAAGATAATTACATCGGCCGAGTGATCGCCGCCATAGTGGATGTCCCATTCTGTGGTGATGCTATCAGCCTCCTTGAAACTTAAGCGACAGCTTCAAGAGTCTGAGGTGTGAATATACCTCTCCGCTTCAACTTCAAAAAAACTCATAAAAGAAGTCTGGGTCGATTAAAATGCGATGATCTGTCTAAGCAACGCGGAAATGCTTCCTTCAGAATATTTAACGTTCTTGAAGAGAAAACCAATTAATGTAAATTTGTACTCTGTGTTTTTTTACTTTACACAAAAATTTAACACGAAATGCCATTTGCAAAAGTTATAGCGATTTACAAAAGCGTGAGTACTTTTGGTCGACCCGGTATTTTGGGAATAAAAAAGCAAATTCTATGGTTTAGAAGGACCTTAAATGCATATTTTTAAGCATAAATTTTGATTTTAAAGGCACCTTATAAGCGCCTATTATCCGTTTTTTTCATATTTCGGCTTGTTCTAGTTATATCTTTGACCGTTTATTTCCGTTTCAAAAAAAAATAAATAAAAAAAAAATACCTAGGAGATCACTGGTTGTCATTTAATACAACATCAGACGGCCAGTGCTGCCAAACTAACAATAAGTGCTCCGAGCAAACTTTGTATCACAAATTGAAAGGGACAAGCTCCGAATTGATGTAAACAACTGTGCTGTGTGATGTGCGCCCGAAGCTGTCCGGTTTGAGTTGTTTTCCGTGAATTTAAATAGGTATTGAGTAGAAAAGAACACCCTTTGATAATAACCGAACAAACATGTGAGTGTGTAAGCGAATATATTAGCGTTTCTTTTAGTGTGATTCAACCCATTTTTGAGGATCACTCTAATTCATAAAATATATGTATGGCTGTGTTAAAAATATATTTCCACGTGTCTTTTTTAGAAGTAATCAAAATCGCTCATGCTTATTTTGTTTATAATTTATTAACATATCGCAAATTTAAAAATAGCACGTAGATATTTACATATGCACATAAGCTATGAGTGTAAAGAATTTCGAAATAAAGGTGTAGAAAAATATTAGTATATGTTATCCAAATAGTTTTTTATTGTATGATCGAGGTGCTTGGATGTGAAATGTAGTATTTCTTTTTTAAAGTTCTGAGAGAAAAGTTTATATTCAAAAAATAATTTTAAATTTTTTCCGATTTTGGCAAAAAAGTGCAAAATTTTTCAGGATAGCATTTTAGGATCTCATATAACATTTTGTCTATTTTTATTTTTCATCAATCAAAATAAATTTTGAGTGATTTGTTGCTAAGTTGAATAATATGCACATAAGGAACTTTTTTCAAAGGGGCCTAAGAGTTTGAGTTAACTAGAATTAAAACCAGCTCTTTCGACCACGTTAACTGTGATAAGCAGTAAACTTTTAGTTAACCGCTCATTGTAAGATTGAGACGAACTTTAACAACAGTTTAAAGTCGCACAGAAAACCAAACCTTATCAAACTAAGTTTGATATTTATTTATTTATTTATAAGACTCGTTGGTTGAGCGTAAGACTAATGTCTTTTAAGCCCATCATCATTAATTAATTTACAATATTTTCATATATAATTAATAATAATAATATCTAATAACAATAATAATTAATGTATATGCATATCATAAAAGATTGAATTAATTTAAATCATAATTAACAACTTATAACAAATATTTTAGGTATAGAAAGATTTCTTCCTTAAGATATGAAAAACAGAAATAAACGTCATAAGAATGAAAAAGTAAAAGAAAATAGGAAGAAATATTTAGATATTTAAAAACTTAAACACTTCCAATTTAAAGCGTCTGGGATTTGTTATCGATTTAATTTTATTTGGTAAAGAGTTCCAGAGTTTGACAGTATCAAAAAAATCTTAAGCATGCGTATAATTTGAAATGATTTTTATTATAAATGTATATATATATAACCATATACAGGGCCAGGGAGAGGGGGGGGGGGGGGGGGGGGGGGGCAGCCAGGGCAATTGCCCTGGGGCCCGGAAGGTTTTTGGGGGCCCGACAAGGCAATGCAGTATTGAGAGTACTCTAACTAGGATTTCAGAGATACATACATATTTTGTTGCTACAAAAAATTGTTTTAAAATTGAAAACCACTTAACTAAAATCATAAGCATCCGATCAAATACTATGGGGCATAGTCATAGTCGAAATAAATGTGATTTAAGTTAGATTACAATTTTATAAGCGCTATCTGTCAAAAATGTTTCAACTAACTTAAAATCACATTTTATTTCGACTTCCCAACGACTTAAGTGGTCGCCATTTCCTTCAAGTCATACTCCATACTACTCTAAAAAAAACGAAGAAAAAGTAAAGCGTGATTGGATCGTTTGGAGTGCAACAAAAGAAGCGCTTTTTTGTTTTCCATGCCGGCTTTTCAGCAAAATTTCCGAAAATACACGATCAGCTTTGACAAAATCTTCAGGTTATTCTAAAGAAAAAGGTTGGAAGAGGTTACACGACAAAATTCCTGAACATGAAAATAGTCAAAATCATAAAACTTGTTATATAGATTGGCGCCAGTATGAAATGAGAATTCGAAATGCAAGTTCAATGGATTTTCTCTTAGCGGAAACCCTTAAAAATGAAGCAACTCGCTGGAGAGAGATACTTCGCAGAATTCTTAATGTTGTTTTATTTCTTGGAGAAAAAGGTTTGGCATTTAGAGGGGCTAATTCATTGACGGGAAATAAAAAAATGGAAACTTTCTTGGTATTTTGGAACTGATCAGCAATTATGACCACATATTGCATGAACATTTGGAGAAGGCGAGGGAATCTCAAACGAAAAAGAATCATCTCCAAGCACATTATTTGTCTGATGGAATACAAAATCAGTTCATAGAAATCTGTGCAAGTCAAGTAATTAGAAAGATAGAAGGCGAGAGAAATTCCGACAAGTATTACACAGTAATAGTGGATGCAACCCCTTATTCGGCCCATATTGAGCAGACTGTGTTTATATTGCGTTATGTTTTATTAGACAGGGACTCCGGAAAATGGAAAATCCAAGAACGCTTCTTAGAGTTTGTCGATTGTAACGCAAAAACAGGAGAAGCTATCGCTGAGCTGATTCGTAGCACAATAAAAAAGCACAATATTTTCCTGGATGACTGCCGTGGGCAAGGGTTTGATAATGGCAGTAATATGCGGTCATTACAAAGGAGCACAGAGTCATATCCTGAGGGATAACTCCCTGGCAATATTTGCACCTTGTGCTTGTCATAGTTTAATTTTATGTGGAGTGCAAGCTGCTGAATGTTGTGCAGAAGTCATCACATATTTCGGTATTATGCCGAAATTGTATAATATCTTTAGCGCAGGCCCTCAGAGATGGGAAATTCTCAAGGAAAAAACTAATTGCTCCTTGCACAGCATGTCACAAATACGATGGTCTGCTGGTGGAGATAGTGCGAAAGCTTTCGCAATTCGCATTCCCCAAATATTGAAAGCTATTAATGAAATCAAGCTTTTGAATATGAGTTCAGAAACAGTAACCGATTTGAAGGGTATTGAAGCATATATGGGGAAATTTGAGTGTATCCTCTTAGCCTCCATTTGGCTCAAAGTGTTGACGGTAATCAACCACTAGGGTTGCATGTATTTCTTTCCAAAAAAAATAAGATCAAAAAATGTTGACTAAAAAAATTAAGAGATGAACCACCCTCACCATTCTCAGATCTACTCAATATACAAAATTGCATGTGCTGTTGAATGTGTCACTCACCTGTTGCCATTGATCCTCAATCGAAGGCTGTGATGAGAAGTATCCAGTGGTGCAGACATGCTCCAATTCGCTAAATATATTCCCACTTGGTAATATATCCATATTGATATCCATACTATGAAAATCCAAGGATTCTGTTTTCATTAGGGTTCCTTTGAGTAATTTTTTTTTATTTGGTTAAGATATTTTTTATTTTCTTGAGTTTTTAGCACAATAAAGAATTTTTTTCACAATTTATACACAAAGAATTAGTTAAAACAAACTAAATTCGCTTTATTGACTTTTAGTTTAAACTTTTCCATATAACTTTTTTTTTTTTGTACCACTCTGTTTTAATTGATAGTACCAGTCGTAATGGCCCCGTTTTGTTGATTTGATGATTTGAATGCCTGTGTAAAGAGACAGAGATAACACAATTAATATATATATTTTAATGTTTATATTATTGAAAAAAAGTTTATAAGTACATAATTTGAGAATATTTTCAAGAAGTAGGGGAGAAGCTCTTAATGGCTTGTTTTCTTACACACATATGCTGTTTCGCTTAAATTTCGTATGAGAAAATAAGCGTAGAAGAGGATCCACACTTATCTATGCAAACAAAATATAAACATAAATGCTCTTAAGTAAAAAAAAACGACCCATACTTGTTTGTGTTTGTACTTCGTTTGAAAGCGGCAAAACTATTTCTCAGATGGCAATAAAACTTCGTCAACTATTTTTTTTTGCACTTGGATGAAAGATGTAGACATGGAAATGGGTTGATAAACGCAATACAAAGTCTTATAGCTTCACAACTTCCCATCCCACTTGTCAACCCCGCCTACTCGGCGCAAATCCTATTAAAAATATTAACGCACCATACACACACATATTTGTGAGGCGTGGATCTTGTGACAGAAAGTTCCTCACTGAGGTAGCGAGTAGGGAAAAAGATGGCTTAGAAAGTTCAATGTTCATATTAGTTAGTTCCTCAACCATTTCGGTATACCATAGTACCTTAACCGTGGGTGCTAACGGAACATACCGGATCTATGTATATCCGGAAAAGGACCAACAACATCGATAACACTCCCCAAAACCTTCGGGGCGTGACTTAACTGTTAAAAGAAGAAGAAGAAGAAGATATGGACATAGAACAACATTTGACAATTGGACTGTAACCTATTAAGATGGTAAATACTTTTTTTTTGTGAAATTATATTTTGATTTTTCACCTCAGATTGGTCGAAGTTTATTACGACGCCGCTCGACCTTAGAGCAGAAGGAGAAATTAATAGGAAAGTAAGAAAAAGAAAAAGGAAGAGCGAACAGGAAAGGAAAGGAAAGAAGAAGAAAGTAAGTAAGGGAAAGAAAAGGAAAGAAGTTATCGGATTGTTATCGACCATAGCAATTCGCTAACGAAAAATTATCCGTTTGTTATCAAAAAGTGATCAATGTGTTATCGAAAAAATATCGATATTTTATCAAGGAGTTATCAAACTGAAATCGAAAAAATATCGATTTAGTTTCAGAAAATATAGATTTTTTATCGAAAAAAATATCCTTTTATTATCGAAAAGCTACGAAAAAATCATCCAATAACAAAAGAAACCGAAAAATTTTCCACAACATTCGATATTTTCCGATAGTAGATCGATAACTTGTCGATGGCTAATCTATAATTTTTCGACAGCAAACCGATAAATTTTCGATAACAAATCGATATTTTTTTCGGTAAATAGAGTAACTTCGGGTATTGTGACATAGGTAATTGTTTTCTGCTATTACTCCATAATTTCACACTTTTGTTCAAATATTATTGCTTAATATAGTGTATTGATGTATTGCGTAGTTAATTTTAAGTTATGAGTATTTTATTTTCAGCCAATCGGAAGATTTTCCACTGAAATCAAAAATAGTCGAAAAGAGGGCTTTCTAAATTTGGCGGGTAATATGATATACTCTATTCCAGACAAACATGTATAAAAGTAAGACCCATTGAAATTGTATGTATTTTCATTTATTATTCAGAACTTCAAACAATACCAAACATTTGATTCATAGGTACACGTGTATATCTTTAAAAATTCTTAAACTAAATTGAAAAAAAGTTCAAATAAAATACATTGATAGAGAATTAGATATTGAAGAGATCTTGAGTCTCAATTTCCTAGGATGTACTTACAAGACTCGCATACAAAAATAGCTTGGGGTTTAGGGAGGCATTTACTGTGTGCTCAAACTAAATCGCATTGTAAACACGATAACATTGTTGGGTTGCCTTCTTCAATCTCAAATACCTTATTACAAAGACAAACATCGTATCGTTACTAGGTGGAGCCTCTATCCAAGGGTCTTCATCTGAGGTCGGCAACTGCAAACTTTCTTCAGATTCGCTCGAAGAACTTTCCCTATTTGGCTTTTTGCGAAGTTTTTTACCACTACGGGATTTTGGTGGCTTCTTCTTTCGCTTCTCGGCATTTCTTACGCTCTCCTCCAAGGATAATTTGTAGGGCGGTGCTGTTAATACCGTCGCAACTGATCGTTTACCTCTGGAGCTAGTAGATTATTTTATTTTCGGCGGTGGTGAGATCTCCCAAGGTGTTACAAATTTGCACTACTTGTGCTGGCGACTGGTTCTTCTAAGTTTGCTTGCATAGAAGCTTCTTCATGAAAATGATCGTGTCTTTCAGCGATAAAGTCGGCTTCTTTAAATATATGTTTATCAAAAGAATAAATTCCAGTATACTTAAACCCATTTATTGCGATCTGAGCTGTTTGAACCTTAAGATATGCTTTTGAAAACAACTCAACAACGTCGAATTGGGTTATTTTTTGGCCGTGTTCTCGCATAAATCTTCGTATTTCGTCATTATAAACGTTTTAAGGGGCCCCATAAACGATTTATCGAGAGGTTGCAACTTGTGTGTACAATGTGGTGGTAAAGATATAATAACAACACCATTTTGACGAGCTTTGTCAAGAACCGCAATATTTATCGTATGACTATAATGACCGTCTAAAAGAGCAGCATTCGGTTTTCTTTTGACGGGTTGGTAAACCGCAGGAAATGATCAAACCATTTAGTGAATATTGGTATTTGTATGCAGCCGGATATATGGCAAAAAAAATCGGAACCGGGAGGGGCATGTCTCATTAACTGTGGAGAAGGCTTTTTCTGAGAAAAATAAAAAAGGGTGGAACAAAAGCCCACCCCCCCCCCTGCACTCATTCCATTTACCACGGTAATGAGAGATCCTCTATTCGCTGACGTCATACATCCAATAAGCCTTTTTCCTTTCGCCGCCAAAATTTTCGGCTGCCTACTTTGAACAATAGACAATCCGGTCTCGTCCACGTTCCATATTCGTGTTGGACCGAAATTATATTTCTCGTACTCGTTCTCCAATAAGCTATAAAATTGTCTCATGCTTTCCTCATTAAAGCCTTTAGCCCTAGCCCTGAGGTTCCTGTCGCGCTTCGTAGGCTTATTTCGAACTTGTGCCTTTTTAGATAGGCATACAACCAATACTTACCCGCACATTCCTTTATCAAAGAAAATGAGTTGTCAGTATTGTTGCGGTTCGCAACTTGAAACGCGATGAAGCGGATATCGCCGCGAGTGAGTCCACAAAACCGTGACTCCATGTCCTTAACATATCTTACCAGTTTCATTTCCAAATCTTGGTTGAATACGTCCTAGTGGCGTTTTCAAAATATCATCTACAGATCGGTCACTGCGAGCGGCTCTTTGTAACGTTCGATTTTTTTTGATATAAAATCGATAACAAATCAATATTTTTTCGATAGCACGTAAACAACTTTTCAATAACAAATCGATAATTTTTCGATCATAAATCTAAAACTTTTCAGTAGCAAACGGATAACTCATCGATTTTATTTTATTTTGTTTTTATTATATTTTATTTTACTTTATTTTTTTACTTTTTATTCATTTTATTTTATTTGTTTTATTTTATTTTATTCTATATGATTTTAAATTATTTCATTTTATTTAATTTAATTTTATTTTACTTTATTTTATTTTATTTTATTCTATATGATTTTAAATTATTTCATTTTATTTAATTTTATTTTATTTTACTTTATTTTATTTTATTTTAGTTTACTTTATTTTATTCATTGTTATTTTATTTCATTTTTTTATTACTTTATTTTAATTTATTTTTTCTTATTTTTTTTTTTTGCTTTTTTTTTTTTTTGTTTATTTTATTTTATTAGATCTTTTATTTTATTTTAAGTACTTAATTTTTTCTTTGTTTGCACTTTATTACTTCATAACCAAACATTGTACAAAGAAGTTGCAGCCAACAAAACCTTAGGAAGTTTATTTTAACCTGAATACCCAACCACGTGCTTTGTTTGTGTAAACACTTTTGGTATCTCACGATGGGTATTCTGACAGTAATTAAATTCAATACAGTACATAAACCATATTACCTACACACTACGTATACATTAACATTCTTACGCTTGCACTTGCATCTTACGCTTTCATTCCCCCAGGATTCCACCATACCACTAGCAAAGATGTTTACACATTAAAAAATAGGAAAATGTAAAAATTAATTTTCAACATAAATAATACATTTATTATTACTATCACCAACGCATAAAATATTAATTTTTTATTTGAAAATTCCAGCAAAGGACGTGAACTTTCCAAGTATCGACATACTTCATTGACGCAGCCCTTAAAAGAAATTTGAATATCTAATAGCCTTTAAAAACCCCTCTCAGTTAATATAGCTTTAGTGGTACCGCCAATAGCTCTACCTGCATTATCTTACCATACTTGTTGGTTTGTACTTTTTGTGTATACTTTCCAACTTCACTATGGCCAACAACATTCACTTCGAATTACCTATTCAATTTTTTTTTTTTTTTCATAAACATACTACATACATACAGACATATCTCCGAACATTACACATTTTATGTTTATTCTCAGCAATTTGACCCCACTGCATACATCCACATAAACTAACGTACATGTGTAAGTATGTATTGGCATGTGTGTATTGTATGCCTTTGTTTTTGTTGCATTTTGCTTTTACCATATTTCATTAACCTGGTTTTTTCTTCTCTACTCATATTACCAAATAAACCCAAACAGTTCTGACAAACAGCAACAAGCAACAACAGTGAATGCATATAGGAAAGCTACTAAACAAAGAATAAAATGACGACATACATACATACATATGATGACCGTTTTACAACTAAAAATTTTACAGGTCAGTAACCTTTGGTAAGTGGCGCGAAGTGCACATTCCCCTTTCGTATTCACTATTTCTACGTCAATAATATTACCAATAGAGGAAGAATTAATAAAAACAAGTAAGGAACGCTAAGTTCGGGTGTAACCGAACATTACATACTCAGCTGAGAGCTATGGAGACAAAATAAAAGGAAAATCACCATGTAGGAAAATGAACCTAGGGTAACCCTGGAATGTGTTTGTATGACATGTGTTTCAAATGGAAGGTATTAAAGAGTATTTTAAAAGAGAGTGGGCCATAGTTCTATAGGTGGACGCCTTTTCTAGATATCGCCATAAAGGTGGACCAGGGGTGACTCTAGAATGCGTTTGTACGATATGGGTATTCAATTAAAGGTATTAATGAGGGTTTTAAAAGGGAGTGGTGGTAGTTGTGTATGTGAAGGCGTTTTAGAGATATCGACGAAAATGTGGACCAGGGTCACCCAGAACATCGTCTGTCGGGTACCGCTAAATTATTTATATATGTACTACCTCGAACAGTATTCCTGCCAAGATTCCAAGGGCTTTTGATTTCGCCCTGCAGAACTTTTTTATTTTCTTCTACTTAATATTGTAGCGAATTTACTTGCAAATCCTCTTATTTGCAATCCTCTGCTAAGTTCGAGTCACTAAACTGTTGAATAAATAACTCCAATTTGTAATAATTCAAAATGGCCTTTATTAAAGTACTTCACAATAACACTCAAACTGTGCAACGAATAGCTGGCTTAATAACCAAACTGAGTGATAGCTCAAATGAAACTGTACTATTGCTCGCTAGATTTTTCATTTTCTTCTACTTAATATGGTATGTGTTACACCCATTTTACAAAGTTTTTTCTAAAGTTATATTTTTCGTCAATAAACCAATCCAATTACAATGTTTCATCTCTTTTTTCGTATTTGGTATAGAATTATGGCATTTTTTTCATTTTTGGTAATTTTCGATATCGAAAAAGTGGGAGTGTTCTTAGACGGATTTCGGCCATTTTTTACACCAATACAAAGTGAGTTCAGATAAGTACGTGAACTAAGTTTAGTAAAGATGAATCGATTTTTGCTCAAGTTATCAGTTTTGCGGCCGAGCGGAAGGACAGACGGTATAAAAACTGGGCGCGGCTTCAACCGATTTCGCCCTTTTTCACAGAAAACAGTTATCGTCCTAGAGTCTAAGACCCTACCAAATTTCACAAGGATTGGTAAATTTTTGTTCGACTTATGGCATTAAAAGTACCCTAGACAAATTAAATTAAAAAGGGCGGAGCCACGCCCATTTTGAAATTTTCTTTTATTTTTTATTTTGTTGCACCATATCATTACTGGAGTTGAATGTTGACATAATTTACTTATATACTGTAAAGATATTACATTTTTTGTTAAAATTCGACTTAAAAAAAATGTTTTTTTAAGTGGGCGTGGTCGTTCTCCAATTTGGCTAATTTTTATTAAGCATACATATAGTAATACGAGTAACGTTCCTGCCAAATTTCATCATGATATCTTCAACGACTGCCAAATTACAGCTTGCAAAACTTTTAAATTACCTTCTTTTAAAAGTGGGCGGTGCAACGCCCATTGTCCAAAATTTTACTAATTTTCTGTTCTGTGTCATAAGGTCAACCCACCTACCAAGTTTTATCCCTTTATCCGTCTTTGGTAATGAATTATCGCGTTTTTCGGGTTTTCGAAATTTTCGATATCGAAAAAGTGGGCGTGGTTATAGTCGTTCATTTTAAATAGCAATCTGAGATGAGTGCCCAGGAACCTACATACCAAATTTCATCAAGATACCTCAAAAAATTGACTCAAGTTATCGATCAAATTTTTTTCGATCTTGATCATCTTGATATATGGAAGGAAGTCTATATCTATCTCGATTCCTCTATACCTGTAGAACCAACCGTTATCCAATCAAAGTTAATATACCCTGTGAGATCTGCTCAACTGAGTATACAAATTTAAATATAGAAATGTTATAAGCTAAATATTATGTTCATATGTATGTTTTCATAAAAGTAGTATGGTAGTAGTAGTAGTAAGTGGTAGGTATGTGTTGGTGTTTGAACAATATGAAAAAAAAAATTAATCCGGGATGAGTCGCAAAGGAGTATGAGATCAATGCCAGTTTGGATCTCTTTGTATGAGTTGAACTGTTCCCTTTTGTTTGAGCATGCCTTATGAAGAGACTAATTGTACCCATTTATACCCAAAAGGAGTCGACAGGACCAATCCCCTTCGTACCCGTATTGGAACATAGGAAGACGAGTCCCTTTTCGGTTCTACAAGGACTCAAATAGGGCCCAGACGCATTACAAAACACAGTCGAAGGGTTTGCCAAGCCACAAAATCTATTTCAGCGGGCGGAACAGCTTTTCTAAATGGAAGAAGGAATATTCTCCGAAAATTTAACCCTAGCTACGGCGTAGTCGTTAAGTCCTAATAATTTAGGTTCGATATAGGGCTCCGCATGTTTCCTAAATAATTCGATTCTAATCACCTGTAATCTTTTTTATATTACTTCGCTGCTGTTTTTTCTAATATTTCTTAAAGTGGGCTACATAGGTATCAGACTGAATAATCTCAACTGTACCCGAAAGGGCCTATAGGGGTCAATTATGCCCAAATATAGACAAAAGAGATCAATCGGAGACCAGTCTCTTTAGGGATTAATCGGAAGATTTTTTGCAGGGAAGTTAAAGGTTTCTTAAAGTAAAAATTATTGTTTTGAATGGTTTAGATGACCGTTTTCTCTTCTTCTCCTTCTCTAGTCCTGTCTTTTTTCTTCTATTACTCTATCTCTCCTCCTTCCTCTTTATGTTTATTATTCTCTGCCTCTTTATTTTCCCTTTTTTGTGTTCCAACTGCTATTCCTACTCCTATTAAAATTCCTACTCCTATTAATAGTTTTGGTAGTAATAGCAGACGTAGTTAGCGCGGACTCCACTCTGAATCCTTGCAAGTGGAAACATAGTTCAGGGACTAATCAGGACAGATAATGGGGAATGATCACGTAATAGTGATGAGTCACTTGAAATTGATCGCGATGCACATTTCCTATTGGGAGATGATTCAGAAGAGCCAGCAGATATAACTTACACTTCGATCAAGAAGCGGGTAGTACCGAGCTTGGTAACCGATACCAAGGTCGAATGGGCGGTAATAGTAATCTTGAAATGGCTTAAAACAATATTTGACAGGTGCAGAAGACTAAATCATGTGCTCAACGAGTAAGCGGTCATATGTATCCCAAATACTTAAGGCCCATTGGCTTAACATAATTTCTGTAGTCGGCTACATGTAAAATATTTCACAATGGGGTTTGTTAGAGGCCAGGACAGGGCACGCCGTACCTGCGTTCTGCTATGGATGCTGGTCATCAACCAACTGCTCAAGCAGCTCGATAAGCGACTCGTTAAACTCACGGCAAGCGCAGATGATTCAGATGTTATAAGTGGAAAGTACTCTCAACAGTTAGCTCTTTGATGGATCGGCCGCTTCGGGATACAGACCCGGTAATCTAATAACGGGTCGACTGACAATGCGGATAAGTCGGATACGGGTTTCTTTGCTAAGAGGTAAAATTCCAAGGGTTGACCCTGCAGGAGAAGCCTTGCACAAAATGTCTAGGAATCATTCTAAACAGGAGTTGTCGTGGAAGCTCACCGTGGAATAGAGAGTGGAGAAGAACCCACACCAATTAGAAGGGATATGCCGGCCCTTACAACAACCCCCATGGCTGCACTGTATGAGATCCTGCATATGCCACCTGTAGACTTGGTGGCCAGGAACTTTGCGTTGACAATTGCAGCGAGACTCAAAGCCCCAGAACAGCTTGTGCGCATACCATACAGCAATATAAATATAGCGTCATCAATTACTGAACGAACAGTCTACCTTATTCCGTACCTGCGCTTTATTTACCTCTTAGAGCCGTAATAGACGTGAAAGGTTGGCGCAAGAGCTCTCAGATCGCAGATACACGTTTACAGCCACAGCTTTAAAGTGTTATAAGGATTAGGGTCTGTGGTATAATGGGCTGATCCTGAAATAAAACGATCCCCCAAGCTGCCGATAACTGTAGTTTTTTTCAGGTGGAAGGGGTAGCCGTGACTAAAACAGTAGAACCACTGGAGGGTAATAGTTTAAATTGCATCCATTTTTATATAGACAACTAAGCAGTAGTTACGGTAATAATATCTATAAGCACAACATCCAGAAGTGTGTTAGACTATAAACAATCTCTGAAAATGTATGGGATATATATACATTTTTGTTGGATTCCTGAGCATATGAGAATACACGGGAATGAGCTAGCTTAAAAGGACGCCTCCCTGGAAGCTTCCCCCGTTTGAAGAAAAGTGTGGACGATTATGTGTAGGTCTTACAACCTTAGGCTGACAAAGTTGCTGCTATCATTTAAAAGAGAGGACTGTAGACTCATGACGGGTATTTTTATGGGACACTGCCTTCTGGCGTCACATGCCTTGGTCGGTGATATCAGATGTAGGAATTGCAGGTTGGAGGTGGAAACGATCGAGCACGTTTTTTGCACCTGATCCACGCTTTCCCGGCTAAGACACCAGCTATTAGGACTGATACAGCTGTCAGAACCAGAAGCAGCAAGTAGCATCGGCCTTAGAAAGCTTCTAATATTTGCCAAGTGAACGAAGTTATTTTATAATATATGTCTTGGTTTCTGATAGGGTTTTTCAATTTGTTCGTTAAACAAGCTTCTGGGTATACCATGGACTCACTCAGTCTATGTAAGGTTCTCACGGACCGGACAGTTCAACCTATCCTTACCTATTTGTACTCTACGTTTATTGTTAAAGACGAAATCGTTCACATTTTCATGACCGTTAATATACATATGTACATATGTTGAGCTGAAGACAAACAAAATTTTGTCTAAACTTTGTCGCTATATTGTAAACATATTTTATTCTTTCTTCGATTCCAATTTCGTAGAATTTTTTTTTACCTGCTTATTTTTAACTGTGCGGCAATTTGCTTGCTTGTTAGTGTTACGACACAAAAACTGGAAACGAAAAATAGAAGGAAAAGAAAAAATAAATGTTGCCCAAAATATCTAAAAGGTGATAATTGACGAAAAATTAAAAAAAAAAAACAAGTTATAAACATCAAATAGTGCTGATAAACTTGTCTTTGTAAGAACTTGTATATCTACATATGATCAAGAGCTTCTCTAATGCAGTGGTGCACACGAGAGCTTCGGAAAATTATTCGACGTTCACCCACATGTCGTGTGAGCGCAGCGACAGAGATTAATTAACTCAACTTAGTTGTATTGTAATTAAAACAACTCAACTTTCAGACAACTCAACTCCTGTTTAGTATTACGAATTACAACTTAATTCAGTTGAAGTTGGATTGATGTTGCCAACCTAAAAGAGTGATTATTTGACAGTGTCAGGAATGTCCAAATGGATTAAAATGAATAGTCTCACCACGTTTATAAAAGTAATACATGTATTTGTTTATTTAATTAACAAAAGGTTTAGGTTAAATTATAATTCAAATGTTAAGGAAATTGATTGTACCACGAACTGACTACCGTTCTGCTTCACAGTCAACCAGCGAATGCCCCTCAATGCTCTCACATGCAAACTGTCGGTGACAGCTCGGCCTTTCCTGACATTTCGTCCTGCATGGACGAATCATCGTCGTCGTCCATACCATCAAGTTCAGGAATCAATGCACACCACGGTTTTATGTGATCCACACTACACATGTTGCAATAACGTCTTTGTGTATGTGTTGAGTCTGGTAGATCTTCGATAATATATCTGTCGTAGTTAAGTACTTTCGTAACAATATATGGTCCTTTAAATGCGGGATCCAGCTTATGGGAGAGACCTGTTGCATTTGGAACATGATCAATGACCACTAAGTCGCCAACATCATATTTCTTTGGAGTTTGGTGTCTTTTGTCATAACGCTCTTTCCACTTATGTCTCTCTGCCATTATATTGTTTGCTGCTTCATCACGTTTCACCTCGATATCTGGATTACCCTTATCATCATCGTTTATAGCTTGTATCATTCGGTTGTATGTTACATCTCTGGGATTGAAATAAAACACAAGTTCATTAGGCGTGTTTTTTGTTACCTCATTACGTTGGGAATTAATCATCCGTTGAATGTTTGGAAGCATTTTATCCCATGTTTTGGCCGTTTCGCTCATACATTTCAAAGCGTTGATAACTGTTTTATTTACGCGTTCGGCCTGTCCGTTAGCTCTCGGTGTTCGTACTGCAGTTTTGTTGTGTTGAATACCATGATTGGAAATGAATTCTTCAAATTGCCTCGAAGTGAACGCCGTACCTCGATCTGATGTTATTTTAAGTGGTTGACCAAAAATGGCCATGATTTCTTCTAGTGCTTTTACGACTGGTTCAGTTTTCGTAGTTCTGACTGCCTTTAGGATTACGTACTTACTGAATCCGCATACAACTACTAATATGTACGAAAACCCTGATTTGCTGCGTTGGAATGGACCCACATGATCAATAAAAATGTGCCTAAATGGGATCGGCAACACATCGCTTACGTGCAATTGGCTTTGCGGTTTACCTCCCGTCATTTTATTTAAGCAACACTCTTCACAAGCTGCTATGTATGATTTGACATACCTCCTCATGCGTGGAAACCAAAAATATTTACATAGTCGCTGTAATGTTTTTTCTAAAGAAAAATGTCCAGAGTCATCACGACATGACTTAACAACTCGCCATCTTACTGCCTTTGGTACTGCTAATTTCATTTCGCCCTTAGCTTTTCTAAATAATCGACTGTTATGCATCGTATAATCGGTTTTCATTTGCTTAATTGTAGCTTCATCTGCCGTTTCTTTCCCTGTAATTATATCGCTTATTCGTTTTAAATTTTCATCTTGGAGTTGCATTGAGTGAATCCAATCATCCATCGTATTGCCTCGGTTAAGTTTCAATACCTTTTCTGCAACAGTGTTTGTACCTTTCGATATTTCAACAGGCGCTCGACTAAGTGAGTCTGCGTGCTGCATTTTAGACCCAGGTCGATATGTACATGTAAAATCAAATTCTTGTAGTTTTAGCCACCATCTGGCAATGCGCGGCTTCACCGCTGTAGTGGACTTAGTTGTTGCAATTGCATTGCAGTCCGTTCGTACAACAAATGGAGTACCGACTAAATAAACTCGTAATCGTTCAAACGTCTCTACGATCGCCAATACTTCTAATTCATGTGATGGATACGTAGACTCAGCTGCATTACATCGTCTGCTGTAATAGTGTACCGGCTTCCAATCCTCGCCTTCTAGCTGCAACAACACTCCAGATAGCCCTATGGAACTAGCGTCGGTGTGTACTTCGTGGCTCTTTGTTACGTCAAACAAAACTAACACCGGCTGAGTGCAAAGTGCATGTTTTAATTTTTCAAAAGCTATGGCATGTTCGTCTGTCCACACGAATGTTTGTGCTTTCTTTAGTAACGTTGTTAGCGGCATAGCGGTACTAGCATAATCTGGTATAAACTTCCTGAAAAACCCTGTTAAGCCAAGGAATCGACGGACTTCACTTACATTAGTGGGTTGAGGAAAAGCTTTAATTGATTTTGTTTTCTCTTCACCAGGCTTAATACCATCTTGGCTTACGACATGGCCTAAGAATTTAACATTTCTTGACATAAAAGTACATTTACTTGGTTTTAGCGTGAGACCAGCATTTCGTACTGCATCCAAAAACTCGGCTAGGACATCAATACCTTCACTAACATTCTTTGTTGCAATTATAACCTCATCAACGTAGCTTATAATTTTATCTCGGTTTCTCAAACCACGTACAAGTTGAATAATCATCTCCTGAAAGACCATTGGTGCATTTCGCAGTCCAAATGGCATTACATTATACTCATATAATCCCTCAGGCGTCAAAAACGCTGTGAACTTCTTGCTCTCCTCATGTAATGGAATTTGATAATATGCTGCAGTCATATCAAGGGTGGTAAAAAACGTATTCCCCCCAAGCTTTGACAACTGCTCTTCTACTATTGGCATTGGGAATTGTTTTTTTATGGTGACCGCATTAAGTGCCCTAAAGTCAACGCACATTCTATCTTCCCCGTTTGACTTCTTCACTATTACAACTGGAGCTGCGTAAGGTGATGAACTCTGACGAATTATATTGTGCTTAAGCAATTCGTCAATTATCGTGGAAAGTACAGGTCTTTGGATAAAAGGTACCTGGTACTGCCTACCTGTAATTGGTTTCTCGGTGCTGACAACGATTTCCATAGTTGTTGTTTTACAACGTCCAAGCTTTCCTAAATCTTCTGCAAAACAATCATCGTATTTTTCTAGTAAATGAAGTACTTCATGCATTTCCTCTTTGCTTAATGATACATTAACATTAAAACCCTTTGCCGTATTTTTCTGTATTTGCATATTTCCCGACTGTATAACCAGTGAACAATCTTTTCGACACAAAACATCTCGTCCAATGAACAGATCGTATGGCATAAACTCGTCGGGTACTACATGCAATTTCGTATTAAGTGCGCTGCCTTCTATAACTAATTCTACTTCAATCTCTTCTTTGCTTTCAACGCTTGCACCCCCAAATCCCTCTAACTTTCTAACACATACTTTCTTTTCCACATTGGTTGGGACTTTGGATTCGGATATAATTGATGTGTCGCTGCCAGTATCGATAAACGCCGAATACTGGTCACCATTCAGCAAGACACTTGACATTAAAGGTGGATATAAATTTTCACTAACTACCTTTGCAACCGTTGATTTTTCATAGCGGCAAGACTTAGAATCGTGTCCCACTTTGTTACATTTTGCGCATCTTTCCTTTCTTGCAGGCTTTGGACATTTTGCTGCAATGTGTCCATACTCGTTGCAATTAAAACATTTTGTATATTTTTTTTCTGTAGTAACATTTCGTGTTACCTCGTTTACATTTCTATTACCACTATCTGTACCTTTGAACGCAAAATATACATTTGCTAAACTATCAAGAGATCGCAATAAATCGTTACATGTTGATAATTTCATTGCCATAAGGGTTCGTGTTAAATTACTGTCATTTAACCCCCCAATAATATATGTATTGATTGATTCTTCATCAACCTTACCTCGCCTACCAATATTTAACATAGCGTAATAGTATTGACTATAAGTTTCATTTGTTCGCCTCTTTCTTCGTGATAATTCCGTGTGCACTTCTGCCGTACACATTGTGAAAGGAAAATCTGTTTGAAATGCTGATACAAAAGCTGACCATCGTTGAAATACGGTTTGTGCATCGAGCCATTCTTTGGCCACCCCTTTCAACTTTGATTGAGCGGCTAACAAAATTTCTTGCTCAGACCATCCGTATGCTTCTCGTAGCTGTATAACTTTATCAACAAACTGTTTCGATGTTAAACTCCCTTTTAATGGATCAAAATCCGGTAATATTGCGATGATGTCGTGTACTGCACTTCTTTTCCATTCACGTTGCGTCATTGGGACTAACAATGGACGAACTGCTATTGGTGTACCATTAAAATCATGTTCCGATGAACTCCTTGGTATTTCAGCGTGAACCTCTGTTGTGGCAGTTGAATGGTTGTCGTGGCAACTTGCTTCTGCTGGAATCGTTGTGGCGTTCGACGGTGTTAACGTTTGCCTTGTCTGTACTGTCACCAAATCGTTAACAGACTTAGCTAGCCCCGCAATAATGCCACGCATTTCTTCCATTTGCTTCTGCATAGCTGTAACTTCGCTGCTTACCTCCAACTCTTCAGCATCAACTTCATCAACGCCGTACATTTCTGTCAATTTAATAATTTTTGTTGCTTTATTGCCCATTACCGTCGCACCTTGGTTTTGTAGCAATTTGTTGATTTGATCAACCTTTAAAGTGTTTAATTTGATCATTTTTCCCATATTATAGTGCAATTAACTTTTCTGCATGCAATTGTCATCCAAAAATATGAAAAAAAAAAATTGTCTTGCCTCTTTTTTTCCAGTTCTGCCGAAATTCACTTGTAATCACGTTGGTTTTTCTTGAACGTCTCGCCGTTGTTCAGCCCGTATGGCACACAATAATTCTCCTCAATAGAATTCCAGAACGTTCTTTAATATTGCAGCTATAAACACCACTGCCCCTTTTACGTTGCTCTTAAGCCGTTGCAAAAACACAAAACAAAAAAAATCTACTGTTGCTTTTGTCTTGTTTTTGTTGTTGCGTTCTCGTCGTTTTATTTGTATCGAAGTCGTTGCAAACACACAAACTGCCCTTCTGCTTGTGTTCTTACATTCGCTACTTCGATTGTTGATTCGTTTGCGTTTACCTTTTGTTTTGTACGTATGCAAAGTCACTTGCCGTTGTAACTTTTCGTATGTAACTGTTGCAAATGATCTCTTAAATATGTTAAGTATCGTTGATTGAAAATTCAACTCGTATGTAGGAATGGATGTAAAATATGTTCATATCACTTCTGAGATGTCAGGAATGTCCAAATGGATTAAAATGAATAGTCTCACCACGTTTATAAAAGTAATACATGTATTTGTTTATTTAATTAACAAAAGGTTTAGGTTAAATTATAATTCAAATGTTAAGGAAATTGATTGCACCACGAACTGACTACCGTTCTGCTTCACAGTCAACCAGCGAATAGGGAAAAAATTCTCGTGATCACTCCAATTCCTTGGAACTACCATGCACCAAAACAAATGGTCCTTCCATTTCCTCAAACGCATTCTAGGGACGGCTGTACTTCTATTTTAAAATTATTCACTGCACTCTGATTCCTTTCATTCAAAAATGCTGTGAAAATGATTCAAGTGTTGGACTGGAAAACATCTACAGTTTTTATAGAGGTTTTAGATATTATTGAGGAGCATAATTGTGCGAAGTAGATTAAAGCCGAAAAGCACTTCAAAAATTACATTTTACTCTAAAACAGGATTCCTAGGAGTAATGGGTAGTATCGATGGGACTCACGTTCGCATAATTTCACCTATTTCGATTGCATCCGAACTGCAACTTGCCTCGTCCATCTTCGGGATATCGCTACATAAGTTCTATAAGTTTTTCAATGTAATCCTTCGTTGAAACCTTGTTTTTTCAATAAATGTGTATAAAATTGTTCATTTTAAAATTTGTTTAAATTAATTTTAAAAGGTTTAATTACCACCTTTCCATTTTTTATAATATTTTTTCCTAACAAATTCAAATTTTTCTGAGACAACTGGTAGTAATCAGTTGTCAGATTTTGATGTCTTTGACAACTACACCAACACAAAGTTGTAAACGGTAAAGTCATAAAAAGTTGTAAGACTAGACAACTTCAACCGGAATTTTTTTTACAGGTTCAGTTGTAATCTGTAATACCAAATTGTAAAATTACAACTGAAAGAGAGTTGAGTTGTAAACCCTAAATCAGGGATGCACCTTAACGTTAAGCTAATCGTTTATCAAAAAATTTCCACCGTTTCCGTTGAAACACTTCGAAATATTATCGATAAAGAAATTATCAAGATAAATTATATCTCGTTTTTAACCGAAACGAAAAGCTTTCGTTAACGTTAAAAACGTTAACAAAAACGTGATATTTTATGTTTGAATTGTGCTGGCAATGCTATAGCCATGGTGAAGCCGTAAGGTGGTAACAACGAGCGCACATACACACACAAACTACATGTAATTGGTTTGTGTAATTCGTTGGTGGTAATGTCAAAAATACTCTGAGAAATGTTCGTACTGTCAAAATTCATGAGAAAAGTTGCAATCAGCTTGGCTAATGCTTTCACCTTTAATGACTCCGCCATCAATCAGCCTTGCCAGCATAGTTTGAAATTAATAATCAACATAAACGATTTGATTTTGTTTTGATATGGCAGAAAACGAAACGAAATCATTTCGTTAATTTGACTTTCTTAACGTTAATAAACGAAACGAAATGACTTTGTTTCGTTTATTAACGTTAATTATCGTAACGAAATGATATCGGTTCGTTGGTTAAGCATGCCTGCCCTAAATAAAGCAATATGTCAATCAGTTGTGCGTTGTGCACCACTGTTCCAATGCAACGAGTCAATGAAGTTTTATTGTTTACCTATGGAAGAGTGACAAACATTGACCAATTGAAGAATTGAGAAACACAAATATGATTATTGAAGCAAAGAGATGACCAAGGTAATAAACGTATTTGTTTTGCTTTTAGAAATTTCATTTTCAATATTTTCGAGAGTTGAAAGAAGAAAACGTACATACAAACGACGAAAAAGGTGTTGCATTTGAGGAATTTCGAAAATGTAAAAGTTGCTACTAATAATGGCAAACAAGCCACAAGCCTTATTTTGTTTTTGTTAAAATTTAATAGCATGTATGTATGTGTATGAATGTCAATTAAAAGGTTTTATTGTATGCAGTGTTGCGTTTGGGTCAATATTGGTTGTCAACTTTTGTTTTATGCTTAGGCTACGTGACTATTGAATGAGCTAAACAGGAAGTATGAATTGTATCTCAATGCATAAACAAAATAGGTGCAGGTGTTATGCCTTACATAAACAAAAATTATAATTAAAACATGACTTATAGGTTTCTTTCGACTTGCTGTCGTTAAAACCAGCCTCTAATATCTCCGATTGAGAAGAGGCTGAAATATTGCGACAACCCCGAAATAAGACTATATTTTGTATCAGTAGGCACTTATAAACCACTCAAAAGACGTTAAACCGTCGTCGTTTATCCTATACACACTAGGAGACCTATTGGTCTCCATATAAAGAGAAACCATATGGAATGCAATATTTGACGTTGTGCTACAAATCGGTCTTCTCGGAGTACCGCAAATTTTCGGCTAAGCAGATGATATTGACTTAGTAGCGGTGGTCAAGAAGATTGATCTGCTCCAAGCATTTTGTAATGATGCCGTGGGAAGAATAAATGAATGGCCGACGAACATGGGACTGGAGATAATAAATAAATAAAGTAGAAGTGGTTTTGGTGAGCTCAAAGGGGACTTTGGAAGAGTTAGTCCTATTCATAAGAGATTGTCAAATAAATTTAAGGTCTTTAGGAGTAAAAATTGATTCAAAGAGGGGAGCCCAAATATGACATATGCCCAACATCGGCGGCGCAGGTAAACCTACCCGTCAACGCGAACTAAGCTACCGCCTCACGTAGATATTGAGAAAGCAAGTCGGTTTTAATGAGTATTCACAGTCTCACAAAATTGGAAAACGCAGAACACGCAATGTTTCATTGCCCTAGTTTTCCAGCCGAAAGATTTTCTGTACACAGAGTTTTTGAAATGGAACTTTCCATTTGGAATTTAGTTTTTCTAATGTGGACACAAATAGATTGTTGAACTACTGTGAGCAAAATGGCCTTTCCAGTTATGACGAGATTGATGCATGCTGGACTGAAGCGAGAAGAAGTGCGCATGCGCAGCGGGAGCTATGAAAGCTTTTTGATAGGGATAGTTAAGTGTAAGTTCAGAGTGTTAGAGGCAAGGGATTCTATAGACGCTAAAAGATTTCCATGCTGAAAGTAATTTTCCTATAAAAGCCGCTGCTTCCTTGATAGATGATCTTCTGGCTAGAAGACACTACTGAGAGGACACTACACTCCTGACAAACGTTCAAAAATTAAAAAAAAAAAAAACTTTTGATGTGGTTGTTGTAATGTTGTTGCACACAGAAAAAAAATTTGTGTACGAAGGGATTTGGCAAAGAATTAACTTTGTTCCCACCACATTGGTGGACCGGCCAGGTTAGTTTTTATAAGGGCAGCCATAGGCCGCCAACGCAGAAAGGTGTTCTGCGCAAAATATTATGGATCACATCCCCGGTTTCGGAGGAACACGGGTAATTTTTCGGTTTTTCATTAACATATTTTGAACAGTTTTGATTTTTGTTTACGGATACGTCATGCTGGGATTAAAACGCGTCTTTTGGTACCCCTCCCGATATTTTGTGACGTGTATTAGGAGTGTCATGCTTTCGTATAGAATTACCAGTAATTGCTCGTAGTGTACCTTTTTATGTATTTACTAATCTCTTCATTACCACCACTTTCTTCTTTTGTAGGACTGGCATAAGTTTCAACTTTGACATAAGCATCTTAAATATATCTCAGCTGTATGCTTCTTCTTGCGCTCCACTAACTAATTGTGGCAAGGTCATACCGCTAATAAATCAAACATTAAACTGATCCAAGAGAGTGAAAAACTGGACGGAATGTTTTATATAAATCCGGTCTACATGTCACATATTTGTCGCATGCTCGCATGGAATAATCAGCATCACCACGCAATAACAACATCAGCGGCATTTTATAGGCATTTCCTTTTTTGCTCATTTGCGCCAATTTAACATCTTTCAAAGGGGTTGGTTTTGCAACATAAATCCAACAACAGCAATGTTCGATGAATCTCTTTCGTACACATATCATATAAGTCGACCATGTGTCGCTAAAGCAGTGGAGCACAACGCCGGCAGAGCTTCGCAACTTTCTTTACAGTAGTATTTGTTCACATGTTAATCTGCAGGCGCGTCAATACATATATCATATATGTAATACTCCTATTAGTCTAAGAGCTGGCTACTGAGATAGCAACATGACTCGGTCCAAGGAATATCTCACCTGGAAAAGGTTTCATTAGTAACGGCGGACCGGAAACCCGACCGCCAGAAGGCGCACTGGAAGCTGTATGCGTGGGCGGGCGTATAAAGATGCGTATTTTTTTTTTTTTAAACTGTTAACGGACAAGGCTGAAAATTCGTTGAGGTATTCAGTATGCTTACCTGTAATAGGAAAACAATTGCCAGAAGCGTAAGTGTTGCAAGTTGCGAAAATTTTGCAAAATTTACATGTTGAGGGACACTTCTGGCATTCTTATTATTTATTTATTATGCCTTGAAAAGAGATCCTGTAAAATGCCAGAAGATAAAATGGAAGCAATCCCGAGATACCGAGGAGAGTAGGCGTGAGCGTTGGCCAGCGGCGCGCGGCTCAGCGGTTCGGGCAGCGATCGCTTCTGACTTATTTTATCTGATAAAAAGTTTATGGACACTTCTGGCAATTTATTGGAGGTTTCATAAGGAACTAAGAAAACTACCACACAAATGGCAGAAGCTCATTCGGAAAATTTATTATTTTATAAGAACTTCAAAAATCCATTAAATTGGAGCATATAGCTCAATGACTACGTTCAATTAAAATTTACGAACGAAGTATAATTCAGTCAGTTTCATGATCAGAATCGAATACATCTTCTTCATTATCTTCATAGTCTGGATCTTCATCGCTATTATATTCAGACACGTCGCTGTCAACTGGAAAAAAAGGAATGCGTTATTGTATCGAAGTTTTCACGTGCTTAATTGACTTGAACGGAAACTGAAATTTACCTTGTTCATCGTTTAAAATTACGTCTTTCACTGATGATGGTAGTTGGGGGCCTTCAAACCATAAAAAGTCATATTTATTATCAATTGAGGTCCACCCATAGTCCTCTGGATCTAATACTAGTGGATGGGGGGTGGGAAGGACATAACGAATTAAATGGGGTTACACTGAAATGACAGTCCTTGGTCGGGAAAAATCCCGAGTCGCTCCGGTACATAAAACCAACTGCCTTGGAAAGCACACTGGATCTGAAAGTGTTGCATTGTTCCATACATGTGAAATATAATGTGCCCTTCTCATTTGTTGATATATCGCTGTGGCATGGAGGTAAACATGAAGCATCATAATCGCACCCAGTAATTGTATGGAAACCAGGCAGTGCTCTACATACATTCGAGTTAACCTTTATTGAAGATTTCTTACATTAATAATTTGTCGTTTTTTTTGCAGTTCCGCATTCGATGTAAATATTCACAGAAATTTTATGAATATTACCTAACATGATAATAGTTATGTCTATATCAGAGCACTTGACAACAACATTCGTATCTGGATTCATTTTGGATGCGTGATAAATAATTTCGGAATCTGCTTATTCATGCGATGGACAGAACAATTCGTGCTTCTCCTCTCGAACAACATTACCATTTTCGCTCAGACTATACTCATAACATCGCAGATAATTCAAAACAACTGTCTTGTTTCGTATAAAAGGAGCTACTTCATAACTTTATCAATGAGATATTAAGAAAGTTACGAGAGCTTCTTTAAACCGAACATTTCTAAGCTCTGTTGCAAAGTCATTCGTCCTCGCTTGTTCTGGACCTGATATGATGTAGTCATGATTACTTTCGGAACTTCTTCTTAATGAACGTTCATAATTTTTGATAGATGGGGAGAAGTATCGATCAAAAATAATATGCACACATCGTGCATTGTAACTAGTGAGAATTTGAAGAATTTTTTTTAGAAATATTACCGAACGATTGCGGTACGTCTCTCATCGTGTGGATTGAAAAGAAACCGTCAACAATTACAACATCGATATGCGCTGGCAAAGGTGAATCACAACGAAGAATTTTTATCATGACAGCTTTTTTAGTATCACATATCGTTCCATCTAAATGACATAAAGAAGGAAGCATCGGAGTAATAGGGAAAATAAATATCTTCTCCAAGTCAGTTGAGTTTTCCATCGAAATTGCCAACATACGGCCGAATAGATCACGTTGCATGCGTACTTCTTGCACTTTATTATTTATAGCGATTTTCTTTTTTGCATTGCAGCTTGTGAAATAAATTTTTTTATTCTGCTTTATAGTAGATTCAAATCTTCGATCATCTTGTGAGCACTCTATTATAAATGTTTCTCTCAGTTCTTGTCCTTTCTTTTCTACATTCAGAAGAAATTCAGTCACAGAATTAGGCGCAGTACGACCACTTTTTATATTATAGTAGATTTTTATCCAGCTTTTCGTTATCAAACGGATTCAAATTGTTTTTCAATTTATTCACAAATGCAAGTAAACTTTCAGAATCTTTAACTATTTGGTACTTTTCTAATCTCGATGTTGCATCCTGAATTTAGAGTTACACTCTAAACTACCTCTGCGAGAATATACCCGATCATAGATGAATGGATTTGCGACTCTGTGTTCCGAGAGAGCGCTGTCAAAATGCATATTTTTGACAATGGTGCCACACCAAACAAAAATTAATGGATCTGAATATGGGGATTTTTGACATACATTTCGGCGATTTTATAGTTTCAATTATTTAATAAAATGATTGTCGAAAAATATTCATTTGTTTAAACTTATTTTGCAATAATACGACTAGTTAGAGTTAAATATAAAAAAATCTAAGTGAAATTTACATTTTAATTAAATTAATTAGTCAAATAGACGCGCGCCGCTAGCCGACGCCCAGGCCTACTCTCCTCGATATCTCGGGATTGCTTCCATTTTATCTTCTGGCATTTTACAGGAACTCTTTTCAAGGCATAATAAATAAATAATAAGATTGCCAGAAGTGTCCCTCAACATGTAAATTTTGCAAAAATTTTCGCAACTTGGTCGACTTCTGGCAACCATTTTGCTTCCACTTACGCTTCTGGCAATTGTAAGTATACTGAATACCTCAACGAATTTTCAGCCTTGTCCGTTAACAGTTTTTTAAGCAAAAAAATACGCATCTTTATCCGCCCGCCCACGCATACAGCTTCCTGTGCGCCTTCTGGCGGTCGGGCTATCGGTTCGCCGATACTAATGGAACCTTTTCCAGGTGAGATATTCCTTGGACCGAGTCATGTTGCTATCTCAGTAGCCAGCTCTCCTTCTATATATTGCTAATAGAAAATACTCGCAATGTGTTTTGGATGCGAAATCAAAGCAAGACAGCCTATAAAATTTTTGTGATTGTAGCAGCATAAGTGTGACAAGGAAACACTTAAATTTTGGTACATTCGATTATTGAATACAAAAACAAAAGCATGTAAACAGCAATATATCGGTACTCTGATGTTGGGTAATGTACTTAGCTTTTTGTAGCAATATGGAAGTATTACATATATGACATATATTGATAGTCAGACGGTGATCAAGGCAATTATATCAAACAGTACTTCATCAGGAATTGTCCTGGAATGCAAATAAGCTTTGGAGAGGTCCCGTTCAGACTAGACCATACATCTGTACTGAGCTCTCGATAATAAAGGGGTAGAAAGCAACGAAAAGGACGATGAGTTGGCAAAGAAGGGTGCAGCACTCGATGAATCGACGGTAGACGTCAAAGTTCGTTTGGATGAAATCAAAAAGAAACAGGAGTTGCATATGATCCATCACGTTAGACTCGCAAAGTGGCTCATATCTCCAAAAACGAAGAGAGAGAAGAGAAGACTTAAGACTCACGATTGGCATACTAACTGGAAACTGCCTTCTGGCCTCACAGGCTTGTAAGTTAGGCCTCATCGGTGAAATCAGATGTATGAAGTGGGAGCTGCAGTGAGAAACGGTTGAGCACGTTCTGTGTTCGTGTTCTGAACTCACTTCTTCAAGGTTCCAGCTATCATAGTGACTACATCTCGACTCTGCAATTTAACTATATCCGAGAAAACTTCTAGTATTTCCCAAGAGAAAGGAGTTTTCTATAACGTGTGTCCTGATACCTGATTGGAGTTTTCCCGTTTGGTCGTCAAACTAATTCTGGAAAACTGTGGACACCATCGGTCTATGTGTGACGTTACTATATGGTTGTGAAATGTTTTCAAGTTGTGACGCAACCAGAAGGCGTAAATTAAATGTAGCTTTTAATAGTATTGCAAGTTATATACTTGGGATACGACGATTTGACAAAATATCTCATTATTCCAAACTCATTTTTGGTGTTACCTTCGAGAATCTTTTAAAATGCAAAACTTCAATATACCTTCATAGAATAATATACACACGACTACCGGGTTATCTTTACCGAAAACTAAATTTCTTCAGGTCAGATAGAGGAAACCTTATTATTCAAAGAAAACACTGCTTGTTCAGATCAACATTTCGATATTAACGCCATACGAATTTGGAATCGATTACCCCCTTATTTACAATTGATCAGGAACGCAATGCCATTTAAAAAGTTAATATACGAGTATTTTAAAAAAACACTATTATAGTTTTAACTTTTAAAATCTTAAACTTTTGATTCCATATTGTTTGATTTTATATTGTTAACTAATATTAATTTAAGTTTTTATGTTAGTTTTAGTTTTTGATATAATCATTTTTAATATGAATATAATAATATTCAGTGCTTTTATATAAGACGAAATCTTTGTACTGAATTCTAAACAAATAAATGAAATGAATGAATGATAGGTGTTTACATGAAGAATGTTTGCGCACAGAATTCACGCATGAGATGTTTACTGCTTGCATTGCAAGCTTAAAGCTGGAGACATTGGTGCTTTATCGGTAACCGTATTGGTAACCTTATAACAGCTGATTCGACCAACTTTATAGGAATCAATGCAATCGATTATTGGTGCCGCTAAGGTCGTAACCGTATCGTAGCCAACCAATTGGTTTTTGGTTTACCGTCGTAACGATAAACAGCTGATTACGTTAGGGATACGACTACAGCGATACGACATACGGCACCAATGACTCCCGCTTAAACTGATTAAAGCCGTAGTTACCCACGAACGTACGTACAAAAAACGTGTGAGCTGACACGACCTTACGTAGCCCGGAACGTAAAAATCAAAACAATTTTGATTTTTTCTGTAAGAACGTGTCAGCTGATCGCTCTCTCACAAGACAGAGTTGCCTATTAAACATTTTGTGTGCTATGGACCAATTGCAGTTATTATATGAAAAGGCCTAATGATTGTTTAAAATTTTGTTGAATTATACTAAAATTATTATAAACTGTTTTTGTTTTTATCGGCCTATTGATAAATGATTCAGGTTCGATTCGAGCTCAAGGCCAGAACAATAATTTTTTTTCTAATGATAATTATTGTTATTTTTTAATTTTTCTAAATTTGAAAAATTGTATTTTGTTTTTGGAATAGTAAGTAGAAAATTTTTCAGACAACCTGCCATAGCTGCGCAGATAGATCCATTTCGAAGGGTGCTAAGCCTTCATCATCAGTACGCTTTAGGCATGCTGCGCTAACCATTTAGCTATACAGCGGTGGTTTGTTTGACTGGCAAATTTCGTAAAATTATTATATAAAATGGGAGGTTACAAATAAATGAACTAGAAATTCTTATTCAGTATTTGTTTCTACCATTTGCACAATGAACAAGTAAGGAAAGCTAAGTTCGGGTGTAACCGAACATTAATACTCAGCAGAGAGCTTTGGAGACAAAATAAGGGAAAATCACCATTTAGCAAAATGAACCTAGGGAAACCCTGGAATGTGTTTGTATGATATGTGTATCAAATGAAAGGTGTTAATGATTATTTAAAACGTAGTGGGCCTTAGTTCTATAGGTGGACGCCTTTTCGAGATATCGCAATAAGGGTGGACCAGGGGTGACTCTAGAATGTGTTTGTACGATATGGGTATCAAATTAAAAGTATTAATGAGAGTTTTAAAAGGGAGTAGCCCTTAGTTGTATATGTGAAGGCTTTTTCGAGATATCGACCAAAATGTGGACCAGGGTGACCCAGAACATCTTCTGTCGAGTACCGCTAATTTATTTATATATGTCATAACACGAACAGTAATCCCGCCAAGATTCCAAGGGCTTTTTATTTCGCCCTGCAGAACTTTTTCATTTGCTTCTACTTAATATGGTAGGTGTCATACCCATTTTACAAAATTTTTCTAAAGTTATATTTTGCGTCAAAAAACCAGTCCAATTACCATGTTTCATCTCTTTTTTCATATTTGGAACAGAATTATGGCATTTTTTTCATTTTTCGTAATTTTCGATATCGGAAAAGTGGGTGTGGTCATGGTCGGATTTCGGCCATATTTTATACCAAGATAAAGTGACCTCAGATAAGTACGTGAACTAAGTTTAGTTAAGATACATATATCGTTTTTTGCGCAAGTTATCGTGTTAACGGCCGAGCGGAAGGACAGACGGTCGACTGTGTATAAAAACTGGGCATGGCTTCAACCGATTTCGCCTATTTTCACAGAAAACAGTTATCGTCATAAAATCTAGGTCCCTACCAAACTTCACAAGGATTGGTAAATTTTTGTTCGACTTATGACATTAAAAGTATTCTAGACGAATTAAATGAAAAAGAGCGGAGTTACGCCCATTTTGAAATTTTCTTTTATCTTTGTATTTTGTTGCACCATATCATTACTGGAGTCGAATGTTGACATAATTTACTTTTATACTGTAAAGATATTAAATCTTTTGTTAAAATTTGACTTAAAAAAAAAATTTTTTTAAAAGTGGGCGTGTTCGTCGTCCGATTTCACCGATTTTAATTTAGCACACATATAGTAATACAAGTAACGTTCCTGCCAAATTTCATCATGATATCTTCAACGAATGCCAAATTACAGCTTGCAAAACTTTTAAATTACCTTCTTTTAAGTGCGGGCGGTCCCACGCCCATTGTCCAAAATTTTTCTTATTTTCTATTTTGCGTCATAAGGCCAACGCACCTACCAAGTTTCATCACTTTATCCGTCTTTGGTAATGAATTATCGCACTTTTTCTATTTCGATTAGTTTATGCCGTTACGGATTACCGTTATGCGAACAAAGTTAATATACTCTGTGAGCTCTGCTCAGCTGAGTATAAAAATTGTAATTCCAAAAGCATAAGCATGCATGCAAACTGGTCAACGGTAACAGTGCTTTGCTGTGAACAATAAACACACAAATATGTTATGTACATGTACACAGAGCACACTTTGATTCCTACGGGCTTGAGGGTTCGGCCAAACGTGTTTCGTACGACAAACGTCCCTACGTACGGCACACGTCGGTGGGTAACTGCCGCTTAACTGTTTGATATGCTGAATCTCTGTCTCTGCGTTCATACGTCATGTAAGTGAACGCTGAATAGTTTTCCGAAGCTCTCGGGTGCACCACTGAACTAAACGCATGTTGCACGCGTTGCTAAAAGAGCGGGATTGTGATGAAAAATTGAAAAAAAAAAATCTAAATGTGTTACAATTGCAAGAACATTGCAGCATTTGTCGATGGTGCGTTGTGGCATTAAAAGAATGACTTTATTTGCAACACACATTTTTATACTCAGAGTCCTTTACACATTGAAATATCTTCACCAAATTTGGTACACGTGCTTATCTGGACCCAGAATAGATTGGTATTAAAAATGAGCGAAATCGGATGATAACCACGCCCACTTTTTATATATATAACATATTGGAAAACACAAAAAACCTGATTATTTAGTAAATAATACACCTATAATGTTGAAATTTGTCGTGTGGACTGATATTAAGACTCTTGATAGAAATTTGATAAAATTTTTTAAAATGGGCGTGGCACCGCCCACTTGTGATAAAATCAATTTTACAAATATTATTAATCATAAATCAAAAATCGTTAAACATATCGTAACAAAATTCGGCAGAGACGTTGCGCTTACTATAAGGAATGCACTGGAGAAACCACGCCCACTTTTATATAAAAGATTTTAGAAGGGTCGTGGACGAATAAAATAAGCTATATCTTTGCAAAAAAGAGCTTAATATCAATGTTATTTCATTTCCCAAGTGTACTTATAACAATAAATGGGAAAAACTTCAAATTTGAATAAATGGGCGTAGCACCGCCCCTTTTATGACTAAGCAAATGTTATATGTTTCGGGAGCCATAACTCGAAGAAAAATTAACATACCGGTGCCACGTGTTATGTAGCAAAGTAATTTATCTGAAATGAAATGTTCAATTGAAGCTGAGTATATAATGTTCGGTTACACCCGAACTTTGACACCATTACTTGTTGTTGTTGTTTTTACAAGTATTACATCTAAATATATTTTTAGTAACATTTATTGTATGCTATTAATGGCCAATGTTGAAAATTGCTTGTTGCGATGAAAATCAGGCGATTTCGTTTGTTTTCTCCAAATTGGGACATGCAGCATTGATAACCCAATGTGGTTGTAATACAATAACAATTAGTTAAACAGCGCACGAGGATGTGTATCGAATAGATAAATGGGTTTATATAATAATGTTGAGTGAATGTGTGTTTCTTGCAAGCATGTACCCAGTGGGAAATTTATTAAAAAGGCTTTTCAAAAACAAGAGCACAAGAAAGATAACAATTTGCATTTAGCTACAAGTTAAGGTGAAAAAAATAAATTATAGCTAATTAATTTCTGCACCACTACCGTTTCGTAGTAGTGAGTTGGGTTAGGATAGGTTAGTTAAGGTTAAGAGGACGTCTTTTCTAAGTGCCCTCAGTGCGTGCCGGGTGGCGGCACATTTGTCCATCCTGATAACTTCCTAGTGGTCCTCAGTGAACCATTTGCTTTTTCTGATGAATCTAATTGGGAGTGAAAGATCCACTTTCCAAACCTCTGCCGGTCAAAAAACCGTATGCCCATAATTCTTAATGTTCTTCTTTACAGTTCTGGGCATTAGCAGAGAATGTGATGAATTGATTTCTCTTCCTCATCACCGTAACAGCTTTTCTGAGGAAGCATTTTGGTTGGGTCACCATCGGAGTTCAATAGCCCTATGACCTGCGATGACATCCCTAAGTATTCTCACTGCAGATTTGTTTAACTAGAGAAGGTGGCTAGTTGCTTTTCTGTTCAAGCATGACTTTGAGACCTCGCAATCTGCTTGGTTGGTGCACAGCAAGCCCCTTGCTCTACTCTCATATTCCTCGATTTTCTGGCTGGGTCTGTCGGAACCTTTCTTGGTCAGTTCATCTGGAAATTCATTCGATCCAATATCTCGCTATCTGAGCTTAAACTCAATACATTTTGATATTAGCTGGGGCGTTTATGAAAAAGTTCTGTGATTCGGAAATATGGCGTTTTTGAAACAAATTCTTAAATTCCGTGTTTTTTAAAAATATTCGCAGAGAGTGCGTATTCTTGGTGGCAGTTGAGATTGGTTTACATAGTCTAGTCGCTAATGAACAAAAAAGTAAAAAGTGATTTAAGATTCGTGGAGATCTAAATGTGTTTTTCATTTAGAAAGACTAAATACGTATGTGTACAACTGTACGAGCAACTATGTGGCATGCCTCATACATTTTGTTGCATACAACAAGAAAACAAATTGAATGTAAACAAAGCCAACACTGATTGCAGCGAATCATATACGAATTCAAAGCGGGGAGGTGGTGGGGGAAAACACATTATGAGCTCATTACAAAAGGCTTGAGTCAGTCGGTAAAAAGTTAGAGGAGAGAGTGTAAAGTGATGGCAAATCAAGTTCACCTACCACATGCAACACTTGCAACGAAACGAGCAATGACGAATAAATGCGATTAAAACCAGGGGAAGAGAGATGGCGAAGCGGATAACGAATCGAAAGCAAAACAAAGTGGTAGCACGCATTCCATGCTTAAACTAATACACATAAAAGTAAATATAAAGAAAACTATTAAAGTGTAAAAAAACAGAAGAAGAGCAAGAATGGGAAATAATAATAATAATACGACGCAAATGAAATAGAATCCGCTGCTATCGTATGTCGCACATGGTTAAATGGTGTTTCGTGCTTGTTTTTATACTCAGCTGAGCAGAGCTCACATAGTATATTAATTTTTTTCGCATAACGGTTCCCCGTAACGGCATAAACTAATCGAGATGTCCGTCCGTCCGTCTGTCCGTAAACACGATAACTTGAGTAAATTTTGAGGTATCTTAAGGAAATTTGGTATGTAAGGTCCTGGGCACTCATCTCAGATCGCTATTTAAAATGAACGAAATCGGACTATAACCACGCCCTTTTTTTCGATATCGAAAATTTCGAAAAACCGAAAAAGTGCGATAATTCATTACCAAAGACGGTTGAAGCGATGAAACTTGGTGGGTGAGTTCACCTTATGATGCAGAATAGAAAATTAGTAAAATTTTGGACAATGGGCGTGGCACCGCCCACTTTTAAAAGAAGGTAATTTAAAACTTTTGCAAGCTGGAATTTGGCAGCTAAGTATGTAATGTTCGGTTACACCCGAACTTAGCCTTCCTTACTTGTATTGTTTTTTTTTTTTTGCTAATCCACGTATGCGCGCTTTTTTGTTCTTGTATTACATGCTAAAACATTTCTGGTTGATGACGTGTGATTGGTTGTGCCACATTTGCCACTGTTGCATGCGATGCAGATATGTATGTATGTAGTGAAAATTTCAATGGAAAATACCTGTGCCACAAAAGTTAATATGTACAAGTATGTTAAAGGAAAACGAGAAGCAGCTCAGTAGCAGTGTAAACAAACACAATAACAACAATAATAAAAACAACTTTACAAGAATACAAAACAAATACAAAAACATAAAGATGAAAAAGTGTGCGCCACAAGTCAAAGAAGTCAAATGTCGGCAAATGGTATGGAGAACATACAACCAACAACAATGCAAACACAGTAATACTTGGCATCAAAGTAAAGGCAATGAGCCACAATGCAACTAAAAGACAACAAAAAACTACGATGCGTAAACAAAAACAGGTACGCATATGCATACATATACATAAATACATACCCTGTAGTCAAAAAAAATATACCCTGTAGTCAAAACTACTATTTACAACTAGGTCTAACAAGGCAGATGATGCGGATAAGTTTTTGAGTACTTTCGTAGTCTTAAAGAGTTTTTAGGGAGACTCATTCCAATTCAATGAAAACATTGAAAAGTTTTCCAAAGCGGGGTCGCCCCTCGGCAGATATCTTGCAAAAATGCGTATTCCTGTCATGAAAAGTCATCTGATGGCTTTTTCAAATTAAACAAGTAAGGAAGGCTAAGTTCGGGTGTAACCGAACATTACATACTCAGTTGAGAGCTATGGAGACAAAATAAGGAAAATCACCATGTAGGAAAATGAACCTAGGGTAACCCTGGAATGTGGTTGTATGACATGTGTATCAAATGGAAGGTATTAAAGAGTATTTTAAGAGAGAGTAGGCCATAGTTCTATGGATGGACGCCATTTAGGGATATCGCCATAAAGGTGGACCAGGGCTGACTCTAGAATTTGTTTGTACGATATGGCTATCAAATGAAAAGTGTTACTGAGCATTTTAAGAGGGAGTGGGCATTAGGTCTATAGGTGGACGCCTTTTCGAGATATCGCCATAAAGGTGGACCAGGGCTGACTCTAGAATTTGTTTGTACGATATGGCTATCAAATGAAAAGTGTTACTGAGCATTTTAAAAGGGAGTGGGCATTAGGTCTATAGATGGACGCCTTTTCGAGATATCGCCATCAGGGTTGGCCAGGGGTGACTCTAGAATGTGTTTTTACGATATGGGTATCAAACGAAAGGTGTTACTGAGCATTTTAAGAGGGAGTGGGCATTAGGTCTATAGGTGGACGCCTTTTCGAGATATCGCCATAAAGGTGGACCAGGGCTGACTCTAGAATTTGTTTGTACGATATGGCTATCAAATGAAAAGTGTTACTGAGCATTTTAAAAGGGAGTGGGCATTAGGTCTATAGATGAACGCCTTTTCGAGATATCGCCATTAGGGTGGGCCAGGGGTGACTCTAGAATGTGTTTTTACGATATGGGTATCAAACGAAAGGTGTTACTGAGCATTTTAAGAGGGAGTGGGCATTAGGTCTATAGGTGGACGCCTTTTCGAGAAATCGCCATAAAGGTGGACCAGGGCTGACTCTAGAATTTGTTTGTACGATATGGCTATCAAATGAAAAGTGTTACTGAGCATTTTAAAAGGGAGTGGGCATTAGGTCTATAGATGGACGCCTTTTCGAGATATCGCCATTAGGGTGGGCCAGGGGTGACTCTAGAATGTGTTTTTACGATATGGGTATCAAACGAAAGGTGTTACTGAGCATTTTAAGAGGGAGTGGGCATTAGGTCTATCGGTGGACGCCTTTTCGAGATGTCGCCATTAGGGTGAGCCAGGGGTGACTCTAGAATGTGTTTGTACGATATGGGTATCAAACGAAAGGTGTTACTGAGCATTTTAAAAGGGAGTGGGCATTAGGTCTATAGATGGACGCCTTTTCGAGATATCGCCATTAGGGTGGGCCAGGGGTGACTCTAGAATGTGTTTTTACGATATGGGTATCAAACGAAAGGTGTTACTGAGCATTTTAAGAGGGAGTGGGCATTAGGTCTATAGGTGGACGCCTTTTCGAGATATCGTCATTAGGGTGGGCCAGGGGTGACTCTAGAATGTTTGTACGATATGGTTATCAAACGAAAGGTGTTACTGAGCATTTTAAGAGGGAGTAGGCATTAGGTCTATAGGTGGACACCTTTTCGAGATATCGCCATTAGGGTGAGCCAGGGGTGACTCTAGAATGTTTGTACGATATGGGTATCAAACGAAAGATGTTACTGAGCATTTTAGGTGGGAGTGGGCATTAGGTCTATAGGTGGCGCCTTTTCGATATATCGCCATTAGGGTGGGCCAGGGGTGACTATAGAATGTTTGTACTATATGGGTATCAAAAGAAAGGTGTTACTGAGCATTTTAAAGAGGGAGTGGGCACTAGATCTATAGGTGGACGCCTTTTTGAGATATCGTCATTAGGGTGGGCCAGGGGTGACTCTAGAATGTTTGTACGATATGGGTAAATAGCGAAAGGTGTTACTGAGCATTTTAAGAGGGAGTGGGCATTAGGTCTATAGGTGGACGCCTTTTCGAGATATCGCCATTAGGGTGGGCCAGGGGTGACTCTAGAATGTGTTTGTACGATATGGATATCAAATTAAAGGTATTAATGAGGGTTTTAAAAGCGAGTGGCCCTTAGATGTATATGTGAAGGCGTTTTCCCGATATCGACCAAAATGTGGACCAGGTGATCCAGAAAATCATCTGCCGGGTACTGCTAATTTATTTATATATGCAATGCCACTAACAGTATTCCTGCCAAGATTCCAAACGCTGTTGATTTCGCCTTGTAGAACTTTTTCATTTTCTTCTACTTAATATGGTAGGTGTCACACCCATTTCACAAAGTTTTTTCCAAAGTTATATTTTGCATCAATAAACCAATCCAATTACCATGTTTCATCCCTTTTTTCGTATTTGGTATAGAATTATGGCATTTTTTTCATTTTTCGTAATTTTCGATATCGATAAAGTGGGCGTGGTTATGGTCGTATTTCGGCCATTTTTTATACCAAGATAAAGTGAGTTCAGATAAGTACGTGGACAAAGTTTAGTAAAGATATATCGGTTTTTGCTCAAGTTATTGTGTTAACGGCCGAGAGGAAGGCCAGACGGTGGACTGTGTATAAAAACTGGGCGTGGCTTCCACCGATTTCGCCCATTTTCACAGAAAACAGTTACCGTCATAGAATCTATGCCCCTTCCAAATTTAAGAAGGATTGGTAAATTTTTGTTCGACTTATGGCATTAAAAGTATTCTAGAAAAACTAAATGAAAATGGGCGGAGGTACGCCCATTTTGAAATTTTCTTTTATTTTTGTATTTTGTTGCATCATATCATTACTGGAGTTGAATTTTGACTTAATTTAGTTATACACAGTAAAGATATTAAATTTTTTGTTAAAATTTGAATTTAAAAAATTTTTTTTTTTTTAAGTGGGCGTGTTCTTCATACAATTTTGCTAATTTTTATTTAGCACATATATAGTAATAGTACTAACGTTCCTGCCAAATTTCATCATTATATCTTCAACGACTGCCAAATTACAGCTTGCAAAACTTTTAAATTACCTTCTTGTAAAAGTGGGCGGTGCCACGCTCATTGTCCAAAATCTTACTAATTTTCTATTCTGCGTCATAACGTCAACCCATCTACCAAGTTTCATCGCTTTATCCGCCTTTGGCAATGAATTATCGCATTTTTTCGGTTTTTCGAAATTTTCGATATCGAAAAAATGGGCGTGGTTATAGTCCGATATCGTTCATTTTAAATAGCGATCTGATGAGTGCCCAGGAATCTACATACCAATTTTCATCAAGATACCTCAAAATTTACTCAAGTTATCGTGTTAACGGACAGACGGACGGACATGGCTCAATCAAATTTTTTTTCGATACTGATGATTTTGATATATGGAAGTCTATATCTATCTCGATTCCTTTATACCTGTACAACCAACCGTTATCCAATCAAAGTTAATATACCCTGTGAGCTCTGCTCAACTGAGTATAAAAAGGAAAGCACTACGAAAAATGGAAAACAAGCTCGACCTTAATCTCCTCGGAGCTAAAACGCACCAAGTATATTTTTATACCTTTCATGAAAATGAAATGGTATATTAATTTCGTCACGAAACCGAAAATTGTAAGTCCTTAAAGGAAAATAGATAGACCCACCATTAAGTATACCGAAATAATCAGGTTGAAGAGCTGAGTTGATTTAGCCATGTCCGTCTGTCCGTCTGTCCGTCTGTCCGTCTGTCCGTCTGTCTGTTTGTATGCAAACTAGTCCCTCAATTTTTGAGATATCTTGATAAAATTTGGTGAGCAGGTGTATTTGGGTGTCCGATTAGACATTTGTCGGAACCGACCGGATCGGACCACTATAGCATATATCCTCCATACAACCGATTTTTCAGAAAAAGAGGATTTTTGTAATATCTTACCCAATTTAACAGATTGAAGCTTCAAACTTCACCATATACTTTCGTATATTGCACATATTGTTGCCTGAAAAAATTTATGAGATCGGTCGTATATATAGTATATATCCCCCACAACCGATTGTTCAGATAAGGAACTTTTCGTAATTACTGCCCTATTTTAAGAGCTAGAGGCTTCAAATTTCAGCGAATGCTTACGTATATAGCATATGTTGTTGTCTGAAAAAATCATAAAGATCGGTGGTATATATAGTATATATATGGTGGTATATATAGTATATATATATAGTATACATATATATATTTTCGCAAATTTTAGCCCCATTTTTACAGCTAGAAGCTTCAAATTTCACCGAATATTTACTTATATAGCATATATTGTTGTCTGAAAAAATCATAGAGATCGGTTGTATATATAGTATATATCTCATACAACCGATTGTTCAGATAAGAAACTTTTCGCAATTTCTACCCCATTTTAACAGCTATAAGCTTCAAATTTCACCGATTGGTTACGTATATAGCATATATTGTTCTCTGAAAAAATCATAGAGATCGGTTGTATATATAGTATATATCTCATACAACCGATTGTTCAGATAAGAAACTTTTCGCAATTTCTACCCCATTTTAACAGCTATAAGCTTCAAATTTCACTGATTGCTTACGTATATAGCATATATTGTTGTCTGAAAAAATCATAGAGATCGGTTGTATATATAGTATATATCTCATACAACCGATTGTTCAGATAAGAAACTTTTCGCAATTTCTACCCCATTTTAACAGCTAGAAGCTTCAAATTTCATCAACTGCTTACGTGTATAGCATATATTGATGTCTGAAAAAATCATTGAGATCGGTGCTATACATAGTATATATCTCATACAACCGATTGTTCAGATAAGAAACTTTGCGCAATTTCTGCCCCGTTTTAACAGTTAGAAGCTTCAAATTTCACAAAATGCTTTCGTATATAGCATATATTGTTGTCTGAAAAAATCATAGAGATCGGTGGTATATATATTATATACTTCATATAAACTGTCATATTGACCCCTTTTTTACGGCTAGAAGCTTCAAGATTCATCAAATTTCATCAAATAGTTACGTTTACGTCATATATTTTTGAAATACGTGATTCGTAGCCATAGTTTTTACATGCAGACCACAAAAAACGTGAAGCTTTGCATCCTCACACAGATTACCTACCTATTTTTATACCTTTCATGAAAATGAAATGGTATATTAATTTCGTCACGAAACCGAAAATTGTAAGTCCTTAAAGGAAAATAGATAGACCCACCATTAAGTATACCGAAATAATCAGGTTGAAGAGCTGAGTTGATTTAGCCATGTCCGTCTGTCCGTCTGTCCGTCTGTCCGTCTGTCCGTCTGTCTGTTTGTATGCAAACTAGTCCCTCAATTTTTGAGATATCTTGATAAAATTTGGTGAGCAGGTGTATTTGGGTGTCCGATTAGACATTTGTCGGAACCGACCGGATCGGACCACTATAGCATATATCCTCCATACAACCGATTTTTCAGAAAAAGAGGATTTTTGTAATATCTTACCCAATTTAACAGATTGAAGCTTCAAACTTCACCATATACTTTCGTATATTGCACATATTGTTGCCTGAAAAAATTTATGAGATCGGTCGTATATATAGTATATATCCCCCACAACCGATTGTTCAGATAAGGAACTTTTCGTAATTACTGCCCTATTTTAAGAGCTAGAGGCTTCAAATTTCAGCGAATGCTTACGTATATAGCATATATTGTTGTCTGAAAAAATCATAAAGATCGGTGGTATATATAGTATATATATGGTGGTATATATAGTATATATATATAGTATACATATATATATTTTCGCAAATTTTAGCCCCATTTTTACAGCTAGAAGCTTCAAATTTCACCGAATATTTACTTATATAGCATATATTGTTGTCTGAAAAAATCATAGAGATCGGTTGTATATATAGTATATATCTCATACAACCGATTGTTCAGATAAGAAACTTTTCGCAATTTCTACCCCATTTTAACAGCTATAAGCTTCAAATTTCACCGATTGGTTACGTATATAGCATATATTGTTCTCTGAAAAAATCATAGAGATCGGTTGTATATATAGTATATATCTCATACAACCGATTGTTCAGATAAGAAACTTTTCGCAATTTCTACCCCATTTTAACAGCTATAAGCTTCAAATTTCACTGATTGCTTACGTATATAGCATATATTGTTGTCTGAAAAAATCATAGAGATCGGTTGTATATATAGTATATATCTCATACAACCGATTGTTCAGATAAGAAACTTTTCGCAATTTCTACCCCATTTTAACAGCTAGAAGCTTCAAATTTCATCAACTGCTTACGTGTATAGCATATATTGATGTCTGAAAAAATCATTGAGATCGGTGCTATACATAGTATATATCTCATACAACCGATTGTTCAGATAAGAAACTTTGCGCAATTTCTGCCCCGTTTTAACAGTTAGAAGCTTCAAATTTCACAAAATGCTTTCGTATATAGCATATATTGTTGTCTGAAAAAATCATAGAGATCGGTGGTATATATATTATATACTTCATATAAACTGTCATATTGACCCCTTTTTTACGGCTAGAAGCTTCAAGATTCATCAAATTTCATCAAATAGTTACGTTTACGTCATATATTTTTGAAATACGTGATTCGTAGCCATAGTTTTTACATGCAGACCACAAAAAACGTGAAGCTTTGCATCCTCACACAGATTACCTACCTATTTTTTATTTTATATTTATCTTAAAAATCGTTTACATATGTTCAAATTTCACCAAATGCTTACGTGTATAGCATATATTGTTGTCTGGCAAAATCATAGATACCGGTGGTATATATAGTATATATCCCATACAACCGATTGTTCAGATAAGAAACTTTGCGCAATTTCTGCCACGTTTTAACAGTTAGAAGCTTCAAATTTCACAAAATGCTTATATTGTTGTCTGAAAAAATCATAGAGATCGGTCGTATATATATTATATACTTCATAAAAACTGTCATTTTGACCCCTTTTTTACTTCTAGAATCTTCAAAATTCATCAAATTTCATCAAATAGTTACGTTTTCGTCATATATTTTTGAAATACGTGATTCGTAGTCATAGTTTTTACACGCAGACCACAAAAAACCTGAAACTTTGCATCCTCACACGAAGTACCTACCTGTTTTTATACCTTTCATGAAAATGAAATGGTATATTAATTTCGTCACGAAACCGAAAATTGTAAGTCCTTAAAGGAAAATAGATAGACCCACCATTAAGTATACCGAAATAATCAGGTTGAAGAGCTGAGTTGATTTAGCCATGTCCGTCTGTCCGTCTGTCCGTCTGTCCGTCTGTCTGTTTGTATGCAAACTAGTCCCTCAATTTTTGAGATATCTTGATAAAATTTGGTGAGCAGGTGTATTTGGGTGTCCGATTAGACATTTGTCGGAACCGACCGGATCGGACCACTATAGCATATATCCTCCATACAACCGATTTTTCAGAAAAAGAGGATTTTTGTAATATCTTACCCAATTTAACAGATTGAAGCTTCAAACTTCACCATATACTTTCGTATATTGCACATATTGTTGCCTGAAAAAATGTATGAGATCGGTCGTATATATAGTATATATCCCCCACAACCGATTGTTCAGATAAGGAACTTTTCGTAATTACTGCCCTATTTTAAGAGCTAGAGGCTTCAAATTTCAACGAATGCTTACGTATATAGCATATATTGTTGTCTGAAAAAATCATAAAGATCGGTGGTATATATAGTATATATATGGTGGTATATATAGTATATATATATAGTATACATATATATATTTTCGCAAATTTTAGCCCCATTTTTACAGCTAGAAGCTTCAAATTTCACCGAATATTTACTTATATAGCATATATTGTTGTCTGAAAAAATCATAGAGATCGGTTGTATATATAGTATATATCTCATACAACCGATTGTTCAGATAAGAAACTTTTCGCAATTTCTACCCCATTTTAACAGCTATAAGCTTCAAATTTCACCGATTGGTTACGGATATAGCATATATTGTTCTCTGAAAAAATCATAGAGATCGGTTGTATATATAGTATATATCTCATACAACCGATTGTTCAGATAAGAAACTTTTCGCAATTTCTACCCCATTTTAACAGCTATAAGCTTCAAATTTCACTGATTGCTTACGTATATAGCATATATTGTTGTCTGAAAAAATCATAGAGATCGGTTGTATATATAGTATATATCTCATACAACCGATTGTTCAGATAAGAAACTTTTCGCAATTTCTACCCCATTTTAACAGCTAGAAGCTTCAAATTTCATCAACTGCTTACGTGTATAGCATATATTGATGTCTGAAAAAATCATTGAGATCGGTGCTATACATAGTATATATCTCATACAACCGATTGTTCAGATAAGAAACTTTGCGCAATTTCTGCCCCGTTTTAACAGTTAGAAGCTTCAAATTTCACAAAATGCTTTCGTATATAGCATATATTGTTGTCTGAAAAAATCATAGAGATCGGTGGTATATATATTATATACTTCATATAAACTGTCATATTGACCCCTTTTTTACGGCTAGAAGCTTCAAGATTCATCAAATTTCATCAAATAGTTACGTTTACGTCATATATTTTTGAAATACGTGATTCGTAGCCATAGTTTTTACATGCAGACCACAAAAAACGTGAAGCTTTGCATCCTCACACAGATTACCTACCTATTTTTATACCTTTCATGAAAATGAAATGGTATATTAATTTCGTCACGAAACCGAAAATTGTAAGTCCTTAAAGGAAAATAGATAGACCCACCATTAAGTATACCGAAATAATCAGGTTGAAGAGCTGAGTTGATTTAGCCATGTCCGTCTGTCCGTCTGTCCGTCTGTCCGTCTGTCTGTTTGTATGCAAACTAGTCCCTCAATTTTTGAGATATCTTGATAAAATTTGGTGAGCAGGTGTATTTGGGTGTCCGATTAGACATTTGTCGGAACCGACCGGATCGGACCACTATAGCATATATCCTCCATACAACCGATTTTTCAGAAAAAGAGGATTTTTGTAATATCTTACCCAATTTAACAGATTGAAGCTTCAAACTTCACCATATACTTTCGTATATTGCACATATTGTTGCCTGAAAAAATTTATGAGATCGGTCGTATATATAGTATATATCCCCCACAACCGATTGTTCAGATAAGGAACTTTTCGTAATTACTGCCCTATTTTAAGAGCTAGAGGCTTCAAATTTCAGCGAATGCTTACGTATATAGCATATATTGTTGTCTGAAAAAATCATAAAGATCGGTGGTATATATAGTATATATATGGTGGTATATATAGTATATATATATAGTATACATATATATATTTTCGCAAATTTTAGCCCCATTTTTACAGCTAGAAGCTTCAAATTTCACCGAATATTTACTTATATAGCATATATTGTTGTCTGAAAAAATCATAGAGATCGGTTGTATATATAGTATATATCTCATACAACCGATTGTTCAGATAAGAAACTTTTCGCAATTTCTACCCCATTTTAACAGCTATAAGCTTCAAATTTCACCGATTGGTTACGTATATAGCATATATTGTTCTCTGAAAAAATCATAGAGATCGGTTGTATATATAGTATATATCTCATACAACCGATTGTTCAGATAAGAAACTTTTCGCAATTTCTACCCCATTTTAACAGCTATAAGCTTCAAATTTCACTGATTGCTTACGTATATAGCATATATTGTTGTCTGAAAAAATCATAGAGATCGGTTGTATATATAGTATATATCTCATACAACCGATTGTTCAGATAAGAAACTTTTCGCAATTTCTACCCCATTTTAACAGCTAGAAGCTTCAAATTTCATCAACTGCTTACGTGTATAGCATATATTGATGTCTGAAAAAATCATTGAGATCGGTGCTATACATAGTATATATCTCATACAACCGATTGTTCAGATAAGAAACTTTGCGCAATTTCTGCCCCGTTTTAACAGTTAGAAGCTTCAAATTTCACAAAATGCTTTCGTATATAGCATATATTGTTGTCTGAAAAAATCATAGAGATCGGTGGTATATATATTATATACTTCATATAAACTGTCATATTGACCCCTTTTTTACGGCTAGAAGCTTCAAGATTCATCAAATTTCATCAAATAGTTACGTTTACGTCATATATTTTTGAAATACGTGATTCGTAGCCATAGTTTTTACATGCAGACCACAAAAAACGTGAAGCTTTGCATCCTCACACAGATTACCTACCTATTTTTATACCTTTCATGAAAATGAAATGGTATATTAATTTCGTCACGAAACCGAAAATTGTAAGTCCTTAAAGGAAAATAGATAGACCCACCATTAAGTATACCGAAATAATCAGGTTGAAGAGCTGAGTTGATTTAGCCATGTCCGTCTGTCCGTCTGTCCGTCTGTCCGTCTGTCCGTCTGTCTGTTTGTATGCAAACTAGTCCCTCAATTTTTGAGATATCTTGATAAAATTTGGTGAGCAGGTGTATTTGGGTGTCCGATTAGACATTTGTCGGAACCGACCGGATCGGACCACTATAGCATATATCCTCCATACAACCGATTTTTCAGAAAAAGAGGATTTTTGTAATATCTTACCCAATTTAACAGATTGAAGCTTCAAACTTCACCATATACTTTCGTATATTGCACATATTGTTGCCTGAAAAAATTTATGAGATCGGTCGTATATATAGTATATATCCCCCACAACCGATTGTTCAGATAAGGAACTTTTCGTAATTACTGCCCTATTTTAAGAGCTAGAGGCTTCAAATTTCAGCGAATGCTTACGTATATAGCATATATTGTTGTCTGAAAAAATCATAAAGATCGGTGGTATATATAGTATATATATGGTGGTATATATAGTATATATATATAGTATACATATATATATTTTCGCAAATTTTAGCCCCATTTTTACAGCTAGAAGCTTCAAATTTCACCGAATATTTACTTATATAGCATATATTGTTGTCTGAAAAAATCATAGAGATCGGTTGTATATATAGTATATATCTCATACAACCGATTGTTCAGATAAGAAACTTTTCGCAATTTCTACCCCATTTTAACAGCTATAAGCTTCAAATTTCACCGATTGGTTACGTATATAGCATATATTGTTCTCTGAAAAAATCATAGAGATCGGTTGTATATATAGTATATATCTCATACAACCGATTGTTCAGATAAGAAACTTTCGCAATTTCTACCCCATTTTAACAGCTATAAGCTTCAAATTTCACTGATTGCTTACGTATATAGCATATATTGTTGTCTGAAAAAATCATAGAGATCGGTTGTATATATAGTATATATCTCATACAACCGATTGTTCAGATAAGAAACTTTTCGCAATTTCTACCCCATTTTAACAGCTAGAAGCTTCAAATTTCATCAACTGCTTACGTGTATAGCATATATTGATGTCTGAAAAAATCATTGAGATCGGTGCTATACATAGTATATATCTCATACAACCGATTGTTCAGATAAGAAACTTTGCGCAATTTCTGCCCCGTTTTAACAGTTAGAAGCTTCAAATTTCACAAAATGCTTTCGTATATAGCATATATTGTTGTCTGAAAAAATCATAGAGATCGGTGGTATATATATTATATACTTCATATAAACTGTCATATTGACCCCTTTTTTACGGCTAGAAGCTTCAAGATTCATCAAATTTCATCAAATAGTTACGTTTACGTCATATATTTTTGAAATACGTGATTCGTAGCCATAGTTTTTACATGCAGACCACAAAAAACGTGAAGCTTTGCATCCTCACACAGATTACCTACCTATTTTTATACCTTTCATGAAAATGAAATGGTATATTAATTTCGTCACGAAACCGAAAATTGTAAGTCCTTAAAGGAAAATAGATAGACCCACCATTAAGTATACCGAAATAATCAGGTTGAAGAGCTGAGTTGATTTAGCCATGTCCGTCTGTCCGTCTGTCCGTCTGTCTGTTTGTATGCAAACTAGTCCCTCAATTTTTGAGATATCTTGATAAAATTTGGTGAGCAGGTGTATTTGGGTGTCCGATTAGACATTTGTCGGAACCGACCGGATCGGACCACTATAGCATATATCCTCCATACAACCGATTTTTCAGAAAAAGAGGATTTTTGTAATATCTTACCCAATTTAACAGATTGAAGCTTCAAACTTCACCATATACTTTCGTATATTGCACATATTGTTGCCTGAAAAAATTTATGAGATCGGTCGTATATATAGTATATATCCCCCACAACCGATTGTTCAGATAAGGAACTTTTCGTAATTACTGCCCTATTTTAAGAGCTAGAGGCTTCAAATTTCAGCGAATGCTTACGTATATAGCATATATTGTTGTCTGAAAAAATCATAAAGATCGGTGGTATATATAGTATATATATGGTGGTATATATAGTATATATATATAGTATACATATATATATTTTCGCAAATTTTAGCCCCATTTTTACAGCTAGAAGCTTCAAATTTCACCGAATATTTACTTATATAGCATATATTGTTGTCTGAAAAAATCATAGAGATCGGTTGTATATATAGTATATATCTCATACAACCGATTGTTCAGATAAGAAACTTTTCGCAATTTCTACCCCATTTTAACAGCTATAAGCTTCAAATTTCACCGATTGGTTACGTATATAGCATATATTGTTCTCTGAAAAAATCATAGAGATCGGTTGTATATATAGTATATATCTCATACAACCGATTGTTCAGATAAGAAACTTTTCGCAATTTCTACCCCATTTTAACAGCTATAAGCTTCAAATTTCACTGATTGCTTACGTATATAGCATATATTGTTGTCTGAAAAAATCATAGAGATCGGTTGTATATATAGTATATATCTCATACAACCGATTGTTCAGATAAGAAACTTTTCGCAATTTCTACCCCATTTTAACAGCTAGAAGCTTCAAATTTCATCAACTGCTTACGTGTATAGCATATATTGATGTCTGAAAAAATCATTGAGATCGGTGCTATACATAGTATATATCTCATACAACCGATTGTTCAGATAAGAAACTTTGCGCAATTTCTGCCCCGTTTTAACAGTTAGAAGCTTCAAATTTCACAAAATGCTTTCGTATATAGCATATATTGTTGTCTGAAAAAATCATAGAGATCGGTGGTATATATATTATATACTTCATATAAACTGTCATATTGACCCCTTTTTTACGGCTAGAAGCTTCAAGATTCATCAAATTTCATCAAATAGTTACGTTTACGTCATATATTTTTGAAATACGTGATTCGTAGCCATAGTTTTTACATGCAGACCACAAAAAACGTGAAGCTTTGCATCCTCACACAGATTACCTACCTATTTTTTATTTTATATTTATCTTAAAAATCGTTTACATATGTTCAAATTTCACCAAATGCTTACGTGTATAGCATATATTGTTGTCTGACAAAATCATAGATACCGGTGGTATATATAGTATATATCCCATACAACCGATTGTTCAGATAAGAAACTTTGCGCAATTTCTGCCACGTTTTAACAGTTAGAAGCTTCAAATTTCACAAAATGCTTATATTGTTGTCTGAAAAAATCATAGAGATCGGTCGTATATATATTATATACTTCATAAAAACTGTCATTTTGACCCCTTTTTTACTTCTAGAATCTTCAAAATTCATCAAATTTCATCAAATAGTTACGTTTTCGTCATATATTTTTGAAATACGTGATTCGTAGTCATAGTTTTTACACGCAGACCACAAAAAACCTGAAACTTTGCATCCTCACACGAAGTACCTACCTGTTTTTATACCTTTCATGAAAATGAAATGGTATATTAATTTCGTCACGAAACCGAAAATTGTAAGTCCTTAAAGGAAAATAGATAGACCCACCATTAAGTATACCGAAATAATCAGGTTGAAGAGCTGAGTTGATTTAGCCATGTCCGTCTGTCCGTCTGTCCGTCTGTCTGTTTGTATGCAAACTAGTCCCTCAATTTTTGAGATATCTTGATAAAATTTGGTGAGCAGGTGTATTTGGGTGTCCGATTAGACATTTGTCGGAACCGACCGGATCGGACCACTATAGCATATATCCTCCATACAACCGATTTTTCAGAAAAAGAGGATTTTTGTAATATCTTACCCAATTTAACAGATTGAAGCTTCAAACTTCACCATATACTTTCGTATATTGCACATATTGTTGCCTGAAAAAATGTATGAGATCGGTCGTATATATAGTATATATCCCCCACAACCGATTGTTCAGATAAGGAACTTTTCGTAATTACTGCCCTATTTTAAGAGCTAGAGGCTTCAAATTTCAGCGAATGCTTACGTATATAGCATATATTGTTGTCTGAAAAAATCATAAAGATCGGTGGTATATATAGTATATATATGGTGGTATATATAGTATATATATATAGTATACATATATATATTTTCGCAAATTTTAGCCCCATTTTTACAGCTAGAAGCTTCAAATTTCACCGAATATTTACTTATATAGCATATATTGTTGTCTGAAAAAATCATAGAGATCGGTTGTATATATAGTATATATCTCATACAACCGATTGTTCAGATAAGAAACTTTTCGCAATTTCTACCCCATTTTAACAGCTATAAGCTTCAAATTTCACCGATTGGTTACGTATATAGCATATATTGTTCTCTGAAAAAATCATAGAGATCGGTTGTATATATAGTATATATCTCATACAACCGATTGTTCAGATAAGAAACTTTTCGCAATTTCTACCCAATTTTAACAGCTATAAGCTTCAAATTTCACTGATTGCTTACGTATATAGCATATATTGTTGTCTGAAAAAATCATAGAGATCGGTTGTATATATAGTATATATCTCATACAACCGATTGTTCAGATAAGAAACTTTTCGCAATTTCTACCCCATTTTAACAGCTAGAAGCTTCAAATTTCATCAACTGCTTACGTGTATAGCATATATTGATGTCTGAAAAAATCATTGAGATCGGTGCTATACATAGTATATATCTCATACAACCGATTGTTCAGATAAGAAACTTTGCGCAATTTCTGCCCCGTTTTAACAGTTAGAAGCTTCAAATTTCACAAAATGCTTTCGTATATAGCATATATTGTTGTCTGAAAAAATCATAGAGATCGGTGGTATATATATTATATACTTCATATAAACTGTCATATTGACCCCTTTTTTACGGCTAGAAGCTTCAAGATTCATCAAATTTCATCAAATAGTTACGTTTACGTCATATATTTTTGAAATACGTGATTCGTAGCCATAGTTTTTACATGCAGACCACAAAAAACGTGAAGCTTTGCATCCTCACACAGATTACCTACCTATTTTTATACCTTTCATGAAAATGAAATGGTATATTAATTTCGTCACGAAACCGAAAATTGTAAGTCCTTAAAGGAAAATAGATAGACCCACCATTAAGTATACCGAAATAATCAGGTTGAAGAGCTGAGTTGATTTAGCCATGTCCGTCTGTCCGTCTGTCCGTCTGTCCGTCTGTCCGTCTGTCCGTCTGTCTGTTTGTATGCAAACTAGTCCCTCAATTTTTGAGATATCTTGATAAAATTTGGTGAGCAGGTGTATTTGGGTGTCCGATTAGACATTTGTCGGAACCGACCGGATCGGACCACTATAGCATATATCCTCCATACAACCGATTTTTCAGAAAAAGAGGATTTTTGTAATATCTTACCCAGTTTAACAGATTGAAGCTTCAAACTTCACCATATACTTTCGTATATTGCACATATTGTTGCCTGAAAAAATTTATGAGATCGGTCGTATATATAGTATATATCCCCCACAACCGATTGTTCAGATAAGGAACTTTTCGTAATTACTGCCCCATTTTAAGAGCTAGAGGCTTCAAATTTCAGCGAATGCTTACGTATATAGCATATATTGTTGTCTGAAAAAATCATAAAGATCGGTGGTATATATAGTATATATATGGTGGTATATATAGTATATATATATAGTATACATATATATATTTTCGCAAATTTTAGCCCCATTTTTACAGCTAGAAGCTTCAAATTTCACCGAATATTTACTTATATAGCATATATTGTTGTCTGAAAAAATCATAGAGATCGGTTGTATATATAGTATATATCTCATACAACCGATTGTTCAGATAAGAAACTTTTCGCAATTTCTACCCCATTTTAACAGCTATAAGCTTCAAATTTCACCGATTGGTTACGTATATAGCATATATTGTTCTCTGAAAAAATCATAGAGATCGGTTGTATATATAGTATATATCTCATACAACCGATTGTTCAGATAAGAAACTTTTCGCAATTTCTACCCCATTTTAACAGCTATAAGCTTCAAATTTCACTGATTGCTTACGTATATAGCATATATTGTTGTCTGAAAAAATCATAGAGATCGGTTGTATATATAGTATATATCTCATACAACCGATTGTTCAGATAAGAAACTTTTCGCAATTTCTACCCCATTTTAACAGCTAGAAGCTTCAAATTTCATCAACTGCTTACGTGTATAGCATATATTGATGTCTGAAAAAATCATTGAGATCGGTGCTATACATAGTATATATCTCATACAACCGATTGTTCAGATAAGAAACTTTGCGCAATTTCTGCCCCGTTTTAACAGTTAGAAGCTTCAAATTTCACAAAATGCTTTCGTATATAGCATATATTGTTGTCTGAAAAAATCATAGAGATCGGTGGTATATATATTATATACTTCATATAAACTGTCATATTGACCCCTTTTTTACGGCTAGAAGCTTCAAGATTCATCAAATTTCATCAAATAGTTACGTTTACGTCATATATTTTTGAAATACGTGATTCGTAGCCATAGTTTTTACATGCAGACCACAAAAAACGTGAAGCTTTGCATCCTCACACAGATTACCTACCTATTTTTATACCTTTCATGAAAATGAAATGGTATATTAATTTCGTCACGAAACCGAAAATTGTAAGTCCTTAAAGGAAAATAGATAGACCCACCATTAAGTATACCGAAATAATCAGGTTGAAGAGCTGAGTTGATTTAGCCATGTCCGTCTGTCCGTCTGTCCGTCTGTCCGTCTGTCCGTCTGTCCGTCTGTCTGTTTGTATGCAAACTAGTCCCTCAATTTTTGAGATATCTTGATAAAATTTGGTGAGCAGGTGTATTTGGGTGTCCGATTAGACATTTGTCGGAACCGACCGGATCGGACCACTATAGCATATATCCTCCATACAACCGATTTTTCAGAAAAAGAGGATTTTTGTAATATCTTACCCAATTTAACAGATTGAAGCTTCAAACTTCACCATATACTTTCGTATATTGCACATATTGTTGCCTGAAAAAATTTATGAGATCGGTCGTATATATAGTATATATCCCCCACAACCGATTGTTCAGATAAGGAACTTTTCGTAATTACTGCCCTATTTTAAGAGCTAGAGGCTTCAAATTTCAGCGAATGCTTACGTATATAGCATATATTGTTGTCTGAAAAAATCATAAAGATCGGTGGTATATATAGTATATATATGGTGGTATATATAGTATATATATATAGTATACATATATATATTTTCGCAAATTTTAGCCCCATTTTTACAGCTAGAAGCTTCAAATTTCACCGAATATTTACTTATATAGCATATATTGTTGTCTGAAAAAATCATAGAGATCGGTTGTATATATAGTATATATCTCATACAACCGATTGTTCAGATAAGAAACTTTTCGCAATTTCTACCCCATTTTAACAGCTATAAGCTTCAAATTTCACCGATTGGTTACGTATATAGCATATATTGTTCTCTGAAAAAATCATAGAGATCGGTTGTATATATAGTATATATCTCATACAACCGATTGTTCAGATAAGAAACTTTTCGCAATTTCTACCCCATTTTAACAGCTATAAGCTTCAAATTTCACTGATTGCTTACGTATATAGCATATATTGTTGTCTGAAAAAATCATAGAGATCGGTTGTATATATAGTATATATCTCATACAACCGATTGTTCAGATAAGAAACTTTTCGCAATTTCTACCCCATTTTAACAGCTAGAAGCTTCAAATTTCATCAACTGCTTACGTGTATAGCATATATTGATGTCTGAAAAAATCATTGAGATCGGTGCTATACATAGTATATATCTCATACAACCGATTGTTCAGATAAGAAACTTTGCGCAATTTCTGCCCCGTTTTAACAGTTAGAAGCTTCAAATTTCACAAAATGCTTTCGTATATAGCATATATTGTTGTCTGAAAAAATCATAGAGATCGGTGGTATATATATTATATACTTCATATAAACTGTCATATTGACCCCTTTTTTACGGCTAGAAGCTTCAAGATTCATCAAATTTCATCAAATAGTTACGTTTACGTCATATATTTTTGAAATACGTGATTCGTAGCCATAGTTTTTACATGCAGACCACAAAAAACGTGAAGCTTTGCATCCTCACACAGATTACCTACCTATTTTTTATTTTATATTTATCTTAAAAATCGTTTACATATGTTCAAATTTCACCAAATGCTTACGTGTATAGCATATATTGTTGTCTGACAAAATCATAGATACCGGTGGTATATATAGTATATATCCCATACAACCGATTGTTCAGATAAGAAACTTTGCGCAATTTCTGCCACGTTTTAACAGTTAGAAGCTTCAAATTTCACAAAATGCTTATATTGTTGTCTGAAAAAATCATAGAGATCGGTCGTATATATATTATATACTTCATAAAAACTGTCATTTTGACCCCTTTTTTACTTCTAGAATCTTCAAAATTCATCAAATTTCATCAAATAGTTACGTTTTCGTCATATATTTTTGAAATACGTGATTCGTAGTCATAGTTTTTACACGCAGACCACAAAAAACCTGAAACTTTGCATCCTCACACGAAGTACCTACCTGTTTTTATACCTTTCATGAAAATGAAATGGTATATTAATTTCGTCACGAAACCGAAAATTGTAAGTCCTTAAAGGAAAATAGATAGACCCACCATTAAGTATACCGAAATAATCAGGTTGAAGAGCTGAGTTGATTTAGCCATGTCCGTCTGTCCGTCTGTCCGTCTGTCCGTCTGTCCGTCTGTCTGTTTGTATGCAAACTAGTCCCTCAATTTTTGAGATATCTTGATAAAATTTGGTGAGCAGGTGTATTTGGGTGTCCGATTAGACATTTGTCGGAACCGACCGGATCGGACCACTATAGCATATATCCTCCATACAACCGATTTTTCAGAAAAAGAGGATTTTTGTAATATCTTACCCAATTTAACAGATTGAAGCTTCAAACTTCACCATATACTTTCGTATATTGCACATATTGTTGCCTGAAAAAATGTATGAGATCGGTCGTATATATAGTATATATCCCCCACAACCGATTGTTCAGATAAGGAACTTTTCGTAATTACTGCCCTATTTTAAGAGCTAGAGGCTTCAAATTTCAGCGAATGCTTACGTATATAGCATATATTGTTGTCTGAAAAAATCATAAAGATCGGTGGTATATATAGTATATATATGGTGGTATATATAGTATATATATATAGTATACATATATATATTTTCGCAAATTTTAGCCCCATTTTTACAGCTAGAAGCTTCAAATTTCACCGAATATTTACTTATATAGCATATATTGTTGTCTGAAAAAATCAAAGAGATCGGTTGTATATATAGTATATATCTCATACAACCGATTGTTCAGATAAGAAACTTTTCGCAATTTCTACCCCATTTTAACAGCTATAAGCTTCAAATTTCACCGATTGGTTACGTATATAGCATATATTGTTCTCTGAAAAAATCATAGAGATCGGTTGTATATATAGTATATATCTCATACAACCGATTGTTCAGATAAGAAACTTTTCGCAATTTCTACCCCATTTTAACAGCTATAAGCTTCAAATTTCACTGATTGCTTACGTATATAGCATATATTGTTGTCTGAAAAAATCATAGAGATCGGTTGTATATATAGTATATATCTCATACAACCGATTGTTCAGATAAGAAACTTTTCGCAATTTCTACCCCATTTTAACAGCTAGAAGCTTCAAATTTCATCAACTGCTTACGTGTATAGCATATATTGATGTCTGAAAAAATCATTGAGATCGGTGCTATACATAGTATATATCTCATACAACCGATTGTTCAGATAAGAAACTTTGCGCAATTTCTGCCCCGTTTTAACAGTTAGAAGCTTCAAATTTCACAAAATGCTTTCGTATATAGCATATATTGTTGTCTGAAAAAATCATAGAGATCGGTGGTATATATATTATATACTTCATATAAACTGTCATATTGACCCCTTTTTTACGGCTAGAAGCTTCAAGATTCATCAAATTTCATCAAATAGTTACGTTTACGTCATATATTTTTGAAATACGTGATTCGTAGCCATAGTTTTTACATGCAGACCACAAAAAACGTGAAGCTTTGCATCCTCACACAGATTACCTACCTATTTTTATACCTTTCATGAAAATGAAATGGTATATTAATTTCGTCACGAAACCGAAAATTGTAAGTCCTTAAAGGAAAATAGATAGACCCACCATTAAGTATACCGAAATAATCAGGTTGAAGAGCTGAGTTGATTTAGCCATGTCCGTCTGTCCGTCTGTCCGTCTGTCTGTTTGTATGCAAACTAGTCCCTCAATTTTTGAGATATCTTGATAAAATTTGGTGAGCAGGTGTATTTGGGTGTCCGATTAGACATTTGTCGGAACCGACCGGATCGGACCACTATAGCATATATCCTCCATACAACCGATTTTTCAGAAAAAGAGGATTTTTGTAATATCTTACCCAATTTAACAGATTGAAGCTTCAAACTTCACCATATACTTTCGTATATTGCACATATTGTTGCCTGAAAAAATTTATGAGATCGGTCGTATATATAGTATATATCCCCCACAACCGATTGTTCAGATAAGGAACTTTTCGTAATTACTGCCCTATTTTAAGAGCTAGAGGCTTCAAATTTCAGCGAATGCTTACGTATATAGCATATATTGTTGTCTGAAAAAATCATAAAGATCGGTGGTATATATAGTATATATATGGTGGTATATATAGTATATATATATAGTATACATATATATATTTTCGCAAATTTTAGCCCCATTTTTACAGCTAGAAGCTTCAAATTTCACCGAATATTTACTTATATAGCATATATTGTTGTCTGAAAAAATCATAGAGATCGGTTGTATATATAGTATATATCTCATACAACCGATTGTTCAGATAAGAAACTTTTCGCAATTTCTACCCCATTTTAACAGCTATAAGCTTCAAATTTCACCGATTGGTTACGTATATAGCATATATTGTTCTCTGAAAAAATCATAGAGATCGGTTGTATATATAGTATATATCTCATACAACCGATTGTTCAGATAAGAAACTTTTCGCAATTTCTACCCCATTTTAACAGCTATAAGCTTCAAATTTCACTGATTGCTTACGTATATAGCATATATTGTTGTCTGAAAAAATCATAGAGATCGGTTGTATATATAGTATATATCTCATACAACCGATTGTTCAGATAAGAAACTTTTCGCAATTTCTACCCCATTTTAACAGCTAGAAGCTTCAAATTTCATCAACTGCTTACGTGTATAGCATATATTGATGTCTGAAAAAATCATTGAGATCGGTGCTATACATAGTATATATCTCATACAACCGATTGTTCAGATAAGAAACTTTGCGCAATTTCTGCCCCGTTTTAACAGTTAGAAGCTTCAAATTTCACAAAATGCTTTCGTATATAGCATATATTGTTGTCTGAAAAAATCATAGAGATCGGTGGTATATATATTATATACTTCATATAAACTGTCATATTGACCCCTTTTTTACGGCTAGAAGCTTCAAGATTCATCAAATTTCATCAAATAGTTACGTTTACGTCATATATTTTTGAAATACGTGATTCGTAGCCATAGTTTTTACATGCAGACCACAAAAAACGTGAAGCTTTGCATCCTCACACAGATTACCTACCTATTTTTATACCTTTCATGAAAATGAAATGGTATATTAATTTCGTCACGAAACCGAAAATTGTAAGTCCTTAAAGGAAAATAGATAGACCCACCATTAAGTATACCGAAATAATCAGGTTGAAGAGCTGAGTTGATTTAGCCATGTCCGTCTGTCCGTCTGTCCGTCTGTCCGTCTGTCTGTTTGTATGCAAACTAGTCCCTCAATTTTTGAGATATCTTGATAAAATTTGGTGAGCAGGTGTATTTGGGTGTCCGATTAGACATTTGTCGGAACCGACCGGATCGGACCACTATAGCATATATCCTCCATACAACCGATTTTTCAGAAAAAGAGGATTTTTGTAATATCTTACACAATTTAACAGATTGAAGCTTCAAACTTCACCATATACTTTCGTATATTGCACATATTGTTGCCTGAAAAAATTTATGAGATCGGTCGTATATATAGTATATATCCCCCACAACCGATTGTTCAGATAAGGAACTTTTCGTAATTACTGCCCTATTTTAAGAGCTAGAGGCTTCAAATTTCAGCGAATGCTTACGTATATAGCATATATTGTTGTCTGAAAAAATCATAAAGATCGGTGGTATATATAGTATATATATGGTGGTATATATAGTATATATATATAGTATACATATATATATTTTCGCAAATTTTAGCCCCATTTTTACAGCTAGAAGCTTCAAATTTCACCGAATATTTACTTATATAGCATATATTGTTGTCTGAAAAAATCATAGAGATCGGTTGTATATATAGTATATATCTCATACAACCGATTGTTCAGATAAGAAACTTTTCGCAATTTCTACCCCATTTTAACAGCTATAAGCTTCAAATTTCACCGATTGGTTACGTATATAGCATATATTGTTCTCTGAAAAAATCATAGAGATCGGTTGTATATATAGTATATATCTCATACAACCGATTGTTCAGATAAGAAACTTTTCGCAATTTCTACCCCATTTTAACAGCTATAAGCTTCAAATTTCACTGATTGCTTACGTATATAGCATATATTGTTGTCTGAAAAAATCATAGAGATCGGTTGTATATATAGTATATATCTCATACAACCGATTGTTCAGATAAGAAACTTTTCGCAATTTCTACCCCATTTTAACAGCTAGAAGCTTCAAATTTCATCAACTGCTTACGTGTATAGCATATATTGATGTCTGAAAAAATCATTGAGATCGGTGCTATACATAGTATATATCTCATACAACCGATTGTTCAGATAAGAAACTTTGCGCAATTTCTGCCCCGTTTTAACAGTTAGAAGCTTCAAATTTCACAAAATGCTTTCGTATATAGCATATATTGTTGTCTGAAAAAATCATAGAGATCGGTGGTATATATATTATATACTTCATATAAACTGTCATATTGACCCCTTTTTTACGGCTAGAAGCTTCAAGATTCATCAAATTTCATCAAATAGTTACGTTTACGTCATATATTTTTGAAATACGTGATTCGTAGCCATAGTTTTTACATGCAGACCACAAAAAACGTGAAGCTTTGCATCCTCACACAGATTACCTACCTATTTTTATACCTTTCATGAAAATGAAATGGTATATTAATTTCGTCACGAAACCGAAAATTGTAAGTCCTTAAAGGAAAATAGATAGACCCACCATTAAGTATACCGAAATAATCAGGTTGAAGAGCTGAGTTGATTTAGCCATGTCCGTCTGTCCGTCTGTCCGTCTGTCTGTTTGTATGCAAACTAGTCCCTCAATTTTTGAGATATCTTGATAAAATTTGGTGAGCAGGTGTATTTGGGTGTCCGATTAGACATTTGTCGGAACCGACCGGATCGGACCACTATAGCATATATCCTCCATACAACCGATTTTTCAGAAAAAGAGGATTTTTGTAATATCTTACCCAATTTAACAGATTGAAGCTTCAAACTTCACCATATACTTTCGTATATTGCACATATTGTTGCCTGAAAAAATTTATGAGATCGGTCGTATATATAGTATATATCCCCCACAACCGATTGTTCAGATAAGGAACTTTTCGTAATTACTGCCCTATTTTAAGAGCTAGAGGCTTCAAATTTCAGCGAATGCTTACGTATATAGCATATATTGTTGTCTGAAAAAATCATAAAGATCGGTGGTATATATAGTATATATATGGTGGTATATATAGTATATATATATAGTATACATATATATATTTTCGCAAATTTTAGCCACATTTTTACAGCTAGAAGCTTCAAATTTCACCGAATATTTACTTATATAGCATATATTGTTGTCTGAAAAAATCATAGAGATCGGTTGTATATATAGTATATATCTCATACAACCGATTGTTCAGATAAGAAACTTTCCGCAATTTCTACCCCATTTTAACAGCTATAAGCTTCAAATTTCACCGATTGGTTACGTATATAGCATATATTGTTCTCTGAAAAAATCATAGAGATCGGTTGTATATATAGTATATATCTCATACAACCGATTGTTCAGATAAGAAACTTTTCGCAATTTCTACCCCATTTTAACAGCTATAAGCTTCAAATTTCACTGATTGCTTACGTATATAGCATATATTGTTGTCTGAAAAAATCATAGAGATCGGTTGTATATATAGTATATATCTCATACAACCGATTGTTCAGATAAGAAACTTTTCGCAATTTCTACCCCATTTTAACAGCTAGAAGCTTCAAATTTCATCAACTGCTTACGTGTATAGCATATATTGATGTCTGAAAAAATCATTGAGATCGGTGCTATACATAGTATATATCTCATACAACCGATTGTTCAGATAAGAAACTTTGCGCAATTTCTGCCCCGTTTTAACAGTTAGAAGCTTCAAATTTCACAAAATGCTTTCGTATATAGCATATATTGTTGTCTGAAAAAATCATAGAGATCGGTGGTATATATATTATATACTTCATATAAACTGTCATATTGACCCCTTTTTTACGGCTAGAAGCTTCAAGATTCATCAAATTTCATCAAATAGTTACGTTTACGTCATATATTTTTGAAATACGTGATTCGTAGCCATAGTTTTTACATGCAGACCACAAAAAACGTGAAGCTTTGCATCCTCACACAGATTACCTACCTATTTTTTATTTTATATTTATCTTAAAAATCGTTTACATATGTTCAAATTTCACCAAATGCTTACGTGTATAGCATATATTGTTGTCTGACAAAATCATAGATACCGGTGGTATATATAGTATATATCCCATACAACCGATTGTTCAGATAAGAAACTTTGCGCAATTTCTGCCACGTTTTAACAGTTAGAAGCTTCAAATTTCACAAAATGCTTATATTGTTGTCTGAAAAAATCATAGAGATCGGTCGTATATATATTATATACTTCATAAAAACTGTCATTTTGACCCCTTTTTTACTTCTAGAATCTTCAAAATTCATCAAATTTCATCAAATAGTTACGTTTTCGTCATATATTTTTGAAATACGTGATTCGTAGTCATAGTTTTTACACGCAGACCACAAAAAACCTGAAACTTTGCATCCTCACACGAAGTACCTACCTGTTTTTATACCTTTCATGAAAATGAAATGGTATATTAATTTCGTCACGAAACCGAAAATTGTAAGTCCTTAAAGGAAAATAGATAGACCCACCATTAAGTATACCGAAATAATCAGGTTGAAGAGCTGAGTTGATTTAGCCATGTCCGTCTGTCCGTCTGTCCGTCTGTCCGTCTGTCTGTTTGTATGCAAACTAGTCCCTCAATTTTTGAGATATCTTGATAAAATTTGGTGAGCAGGTGTATTTGGGTGTCCGATTAGACATTTGTCGGAACCGACCGGATCGGACCACTATAGCATATATCCTCCATACAACCGATTTTTCAGAAAAAGAGGATTTTTGTAATATCTTACCCAATTTAACAGATTGAAGCTTCAAACTTCACCATATACTTTCGTATATTGCACATATTGTTGCCTGAAAAAATGTATGAGATCGGTCGTATATATAGTATATATCCCCCACAACCGATTGTTCAGATAAGGAACTTTTCGTAATTACTGCCCTATTTTAAGAGCTAGAGGCTTCAAATTTCAGCGAATGCTTACGTATATAGCATATATTGTTGTCTGAAAAAATCATAAAGATCGGTGGTATATATAGTATATATATGGTGGTATATATAGTATATATATATAGTATACATATATATATTTTCGCAAATTTTAGCCCCATTTTTACAGCTAGAAGCTTCAAATTTCACCGAATATTTACTTATATAGCATATATTGTTGTCTGAAAAAATCATAGAGATCGGTTGTATATATAGTATATATCTCATACAACCGATTGTTCAGATAAGAAACTTTTCGCAATTTCTACCCCATTTTAACAGCTATAAGCTTCAAATTTCACCGATTGGTTACGTATATAGCATATATTGTTCTCTGAAAAAATCATAGAGATCGGTTGTATATATAGTATATATCTCATACAACCGATTGTTCAGATAAGAAACTTTTCGCAATTTCTACCCAATTTTAACAGCTATAAGCTTCAAATTTCACTGATTGCTTACGTATATAGCATATATTGTTGTCTGAAAAAATCATAGAGATCGGTTGTATATATAGTATATATCTCATACAACCGATTGTTCAGATAAGAAACTTTTCGCAATTTCTACCCCATTTTAACAGCTAGAAGCTTCAAATTTCATCAACTGCTTACGTGTATAGCATATATTGATGTCTGAAAAAATCATTGAGATCGGTGCTATACATAGTATATATCTCATACAACCGATTGTTCAGATAAGAAACTTTGCGCAATTTCTGCCCCGTTTTAACAGTTAGAAGCTTCAAATTTCACAAAATGCTTTCGTATATAGCATATATTGTTGTCTGAAAAAATCATAGAGATCGGTGGTATATATATTATATACTTCATATAAACTGTCATATTGACCCCTTTTTTACGGCTAGAAGCTTCAAGATTCATCAAATTTCATCAAATAGTTACGTTTACGTCATATATTTTTGAAATACGTGATTCGTAGCCATAGTTTTTACATGCAGACCACAAAAAACGTGAAGCTTTGCATCCTCACACAGATTACCTACCTATTTTTATACCTTTCATGAAAATGAAATGGTATATTAATTTCGTCACGAAACCGAAAATTGTAAGTCCTTAAAGGAAAATAGATAGACCCACCATTAAGTATACCGAAATAATCAGGTTGAAGAGCTGAATTGATTTAGCCATGTCCGTCTGTCCGTCTGTCCGTCTGTCCGTCTGTCCGTCTGTCCGTCTGTCTGTTTGTATGCAAACTAGTCCCTCAATTTTTGAGATATCTTGATAAAATTAGGTGAGCAGGTGTATTTGGGTGTCCGATTAGACATTTGTCGGAACCGACCGGATCGGACCACTATAGCATATATCCTCCATACAACCGATTTTTCAGAAAAAGAGGATTTTTGTAATATCTTACCCAATTTAACAGATGGAAGCTTCAAACTTCACCATATACTTTCGTATATTGCACATATTGTTGCCTGAAAAAATTTATGAGATCGGTCGTATATATAGTATATATCCCCCACAACCGATTGTTCAGATAAGGAACTTTTCGTAATTACTGCCCTATTTTAAGAGCTAGAGGCTTCAAATTTCAGCGAATGCTTACGTATATAGCATATATTGTTGTCTGAAAAAATCATAAAGATCGGTGGTATATATAGTATATATATGGTGGTATATATAGTATATATATATAGTATACATATATATATTTTCGCAAATTTTAGCCCCATTTTTACAGCTAGAAGCTTCAAATTTCACCGAATATTTACTTATATAGCATATATTGTTGTCTGAAAAAATCATAGAGATCGGTTGTATATATAGTATATATCTCATACAACCGATTGTTCAGATAAGAAACTTTTCGCAATTTCTACCCCATTTTAACAGCTATAAGCTTCAAATTTCACCGATTGGTTACGTATATAGCATATATTGTTCTCTGAAAAAATCATAGAGATCGGTTGTATATATAGTATATATCTCATACAACCGATTGTTCAGATAAGAAACTTTTCGCAATTTCTACCCCATTTTAACAGCTATAAGCTTCAAATTTCACTGATTGCTTACGTATGTAGCATATATTGTTGTCTGAAAAAATCATAGAGATCGGTTGTATATATAGTATATATCTCATACAACCGATTGTTCAGATAAGAAACTTTTCGCAATTTCTACCCCATTTTAACAGCTAGAAGCTTCAAATTTCATCAACTGCTTACGTGTATAGCATATATTGATGTCTGAAAAAATCATTGAGATCGGTGCTATACATAGTATATATCTCATACAACCGATTGTTCAGATAAGAAACTTTGCGCAATTTCTGCCCCGTTTTAACAGTTAGAAGCTTCAAATTTCACAAAATGCTTTCGTATATAGCATATATTGTTGTCTGAAAAAATCATAGAGATCGGTGGTATATATATTATATACTTCATATAAACTGTCATATTGACCCCTTTTTTACGGCTAGAAGCTTCAAGATTCATCAAATTTCATCAAATAGTTACGTTTACGTCATATATTTTTGAAATACGTGATTCGTAGCCATAGTTTTTACATGCAGACCACAAAAAACGTGAAGCTTTGCATCCTCACACAGATTACCTACCTATTTTTTATTTTATATTTATCTTAAAAATCGTTTACATATGTTCAAATTTCACCAAATGCTTACGTGTATAGCATATATTGTTGTCTGACAAAATCATAGATACCGGTGGTATATATAGTATATATCCCATACAACCGATTGTTCAGATAAGAAACTTTGCGCAATTTCTGCCACGTTTTAACAGTTAGAAGCTTCAAATTTCACAAAATGCTTATATTGTTGTCTGAAAAAATCATAGAGATCGGTCGTATATATATTATATACTTCATAAAAACTGTCATTTTGACCCCTTTTTTACTTCTAGAATCTTCAAAATTCATCAAATTTCATCAAATAGTTACGTTTTCGTCATATATTTTTGAAATACGTGATTCGTAGTCATAGTTTTTACACGCAGACCACAAAAAACCTGAAACTTTGCATCCTCACACGAAGTACCTACCTGTTTTTATACCTTTCATGAAAATGAAATGGTATATTAATTTCGTCACGAAACCGAAAATTGTAAGTCCTTAAAGGAAAATAGATAGACCCACCATTAAGTATACCGAAATAATCAGGTTGAAGAGCTGAGTTGATTTAGCCATGTCCGTCTGTCCGTCTGTCCGTCTGTCCGTCTGTCCGTCTGTCTGTTTGTATGCAAACTAGTCCCTCAATTTTTGAGATATCTTGATAAAATTTGGTGAGCAGGTGTATTTGGGTGTCCGATTAGACATTTGTCGGAACCGACCGGATCGGACCACTATAGCATATATCCTCCATACAACCGATTTTTCAGAAAAAGAGGATTTTTGTAATATCTTACCCAGTTTAACAGATTGAAGCTTCAAACTTCACCATATACTTTCGTATATTGCACATATTGTTGCCTGAAAAAATTTATGAGATCGGTCGTATATATAGTATATATCCCCCACAACCGATTGTTCAGATAAGGAACTTTTCGTAATTACTGCCCTATTTTAAGAGCTAGAGGCTTCAAATTTCAGCGAATGCTTACGTATATAGCATATATTGTTGTCTGAAAAAATCATAAAGATCGGTGGTATATATAGTATATATATGGTGGTATATATAGTATATATATATAGTATACATATATATATTTTCGCAAATTTTAGCCCCATTTTTACAGCTAGAAGCTTCAAATTTCACCGAATATTTACTTATATAGCATATATTGTTGTCTGAAAAAATCATAGAGATCGGTTGTATATATAGTATATATCTCATACAACCGATTGTTCAGATAAGAAACTTTTCGCAATTTCTACCCCATTTTAACAGCTATAAGCTTCAAATTTCACCGATTGGTTACGTATATAGCATATATTGTTCTCTGAAAAAATCATAGAGATCGGTTGTATATATAGTATATATCTCATACAACCGATTGTTCAGATAAGAAACTTTTCGCAATTTCTACCCCATTTTAACAGCTATAAGCTTCAAATTTCACTGATTGCTTACGTATATAGCATATATTGTTGTCTGAAAAAATCATAGAGATCGGTTGTATATATAGTATATATCTCATACAACCGATTGTTCAGATAAGAAACTTTTCGCAATTTCTACCCCATTTTAACAGCTAGAAGCTTCAAATTTCATCAACTGCTTACGTGTATAGCATATATTGATGTCTGAAAAAATCATTGAGATCGGTGCTATACATAGTATATATCTCATACAACCGATTGTTCAGATAAGAAACTTTGCGCAATTTCTGCCGCGTTTTAACAGTTAGAAGCTTCAAATTTCACAAAATGCTTTCGTATATAGCATATATTGTTGTCTGAAAAAATCATAGAGATCGGTGGTATATATATTATATACTTCATATAAACTGTCATATTGACCCCTTTTTTACGGCTAGAAGCTTCAAGATTCATCAAATTTCATCAAATAGTTACGTTTACGTCATATATTTTTGAAATACGTGATTCGTAGCCATAGTTTTTACATGCAGACCACAAAAAACGTAAAGCTTTGCATCCTCACACAGATTACCTACCTATTTTTATACCTTTCATGAAAATGAAATGGTATATTAATTTCGTCACGAAACCGAAAATTGTAAGTCCTTAAAGGAAAATAGATAGACCCACCATTAAGTATACCGAAATAATCAGGTTGAAGAGCTGAGTTGATTTAGCCATGTCCGTCTGTCCGTCTGTCCGTCTGTCCGTCTGTCCGTCTGTCTGTTTGTATGCAAACTAGTCCCTCAATTTTTGAGATATCTTGATAAAATTTGGTGAGCAGGTGTATTTGGGTGTCCGATTAGACATTTGTCGGAACCGACCGGATCGGACCACTATAGCATATATCCTCCATACAACCGATTTTTCAGAAAAAGAGGATTTTTGTAATATCTTACCCAATTTAACAGATTGAAGCTTCAAACTTCACCATATACTTTCGTATATTGCACATATTGTTGCCTGAAAAAATTTATGAGATCGGTCGTATATATAGTATATATCTCCCACAACCGATTGTTCAGATAAGGAACTTTTCGTAATTACTGCCCTATTTTAAGAGCTAGAGGCTTCAAATTTCAGCGAATGCTTACGTATATAGCATATATTGTTGTCTGAAAAAATCATAAAGATCGGTGGTATATATAGTATATATCTCATACAACCGATTGTTCAGATAAGAAACTTTTCGCAATTTCTACCCCATTTTAACAGCTATAAGCTTCAAATTTCACCGATTGGTTACGTATATAGCATATATTGTTCTCTGAAAAAATCATAGAGATCGGTTGTATATATAGTATATATCTCATACAACCGATTGTTCAGATAAGAAACTTTTCGCAATTTCTACCCCATTTTAACAGCTATAAGCTTCAAATTTCACTGATTGCTTACGTATATAGCATATATTGTTGTCTGAAAAAATCATAGAGATCGGTTGTATATATAGTATATATCTCATACAACCGATTGTTCAGATAAGAAACTTTTCGCAATTTCTACCCCATTTTAACAGCTAGAAGCTTCAAATTTCATCAACTGCTTACGTGTATAGCATATATTGATGTCTGAAAAAATCATTGAGATCGGTGCTATACATAGTATATATCTCATACAACCGATTGTTCAGATAAGAAACTTTGCGCAATTTCTGCCCCGTTTTAACAGTTAGAAGCTTCAAATTTCACAAAATGCTTTCGTATATAGCATATATTGTTGTCTGAAAAAATCATAGAGATCGGTGGTATATATATTATATACTTCATATAAACTGTCATATTGACCCCTTTTTTACGGCTAGAAGCTTCAAGATTCATCAAATTTCATCAAATAGTTACGTTTACGTCATATATTTTTGAAATACGTGATTCGTAGCCATAGTTTTTACATGCAGACCACAAAAAACGTGAAGCTTTGCATCCTCACACAGATTACCTACCTATTTTTATACCTTTCATGAAAATGAAATGGTATATTAATTTCGTCACGAAACCGAAAATTGTAAGTCCTTAAAGGAAAATAGATAGACCCACCATTAAGTATACCGAAATAATCAGGTTGAAGAGCTGAGTTGATTTAGCCATGTCCGTCTGTCCGTCTGTCCGTCTGTCCGTCTGTCTGTTTGTATGCAAACTAGTCCCTCAATTTTTGAGATATCTTGATAAAATTTGGTGAGCAGGTGTATTTGGGTGTCCGATTAGACATTTGTCGGAACCGACCGGATCGGACCACTATAGCATATATCCTCCATACAACCGATTTTTCAGAAAAAGAGGATTTTTGTAATATCTTACCCAATTTAACAGATTGAAGCTTCAAACTTCACCGTATACTTTCGTATATTGCACATATTGTTGCCTGAAAAAATTTATGAGATCGGTCGTATATATAGTATATATCTCCCACAACCGATTGTTCAGATAAGGAACTTTTCGTAATTACTGCCCTATTTTAAGAGCTAGAGGCTTCAAATTTCAGCGAATGCTTACGTATATAGCATATATTGTTGTCTGAAAAAATCATAAAGATCGGTGGTATATATAGTATATATATGGTGGTATATATAGTATATATATATAGTATACATATATATATTTTCGCAAATTTTAGCCCCATTTTTACAGCTAGAAGCTTCAAATTTCACCGAATATTTACTTATATAGCATATATTGTTGTCTGAAAAAATCATAGAGATCGGTTGTATATATAGTATATATCTCATACAACCGATTGTTCAGATAAGAAACTTTTCGCAATTTCTACCCCATTTTAACAGCTATAAGCTTCAAATTTCACCGATTGGTTACGTATATAGCATATATTGTTCTCTGAAAAAATCATAGAGATCGGTTGTATATATAGTATATATCTCATACAACCGATTGTTCAGATAAGAAACTTTTCGCAATTTCTACCCCATTTTAACAGCTATAAGCTTCAAATTTCACTGATTGCTTACGTATATAGCATATATTGTTGTCTGAAAAAATCATAGAGATCGGTTGTATATATAGTATATATCTCATACAACCGATTGTTCAGATAAGAAACTTTTCGCAATTTCTACCCCATTTTAACAGCTAGAAGCTTCAAATTTCATCAACTGCTTACGTGTATAGCATATATTGATGTCTGAAAAAATCATTGAGATCGGTGCTATACATAGTATATATCTCATACAACCGATTGTTCAGATAAGAAACTTTGCGCAATTTCTGCCCCGTTTTAACAGTTAGAAGCTTCAAATTTCACAAAATGCTTTCGTATATAGCATATATTGTTGTCTGAAAAAATCATAGAGATCGGTGGTATATATATTATATACTTCATATAAACTGTCATATTGACCCCTTTTTTACGGCTAGAAGCTTCAAGATTCATCAAATTTCATCAAATAGTTACGTTTACGTCATATATTTTTGAAATACGTGATTCGTAGCCATAGTTTTTACATGCAGACCACAAAAAACGTGAAGCTTTGCATCCTCACACAGATTACCTACCTATTTTTTATTTTATATTTATCTTAAAAATCGTTTACATATGTTCAAATTTCACCAAATGCTTACGTGTATAGCATATATTGTTGTCTGACAAAATCATAGATACCGGTGGTATATATAGTATATATCCCATACAACCGATTGTTCAGATAAGAAACTTTGCGCAATTTCTGCCACGTTTTAACAGTTAGAAGCTTCAAATTTCACAAAATGCTTATATTGTTGTCTGAAAAAATCATAGAGATCGGTCGTATATATATTATATACTTCATAAAAACTGTCATTTTGACCCCTTTTTATACCTTTCATGAAAATGAAATGGTATATTAATTTCGTCACGAAACCGAAAATTGTAAGTCCTTAAAGGAAAATAGATAGACCCACCATTAAGTATACCGAAATAATCAGGTTGAAGAGCTGAATTGATTTAGCCATGTCCGTCTGTCCGTCTGTCCGTCTGTCCGTCTGTCCGTCTGTCCGTCTGTCTGTTTGTATGCAAACTAGTCCCTCAATTTTTGAGATATCTTGATAAAATTTGGTGAGCAGGTGTATTTGGGTGTCCGATTAGACATTTGTCGGAACCGACCGGATCGGACCACTATAGCATATATCCTCCATACAACCGATTTTTCAGAAAAAGAGGATTTTTGTAATATCTTACCCAATTTAACAGATTGAAGCTTCAAACTTCACCATATACTTTCGTATATTGCACATATTGTTGCCTGAAAAAATTTATGACATCGGTCGTATATATAGTATATATCCCCCACAACCGATTGTTCAGATAAGGAACTTTTCGTAATTACTGCCCTATTTTAAGAGCTAGAGGCTTCAAATTTCAGCGAATGCTTACGTATATAGCATATATTGTTGTCTGAAAAAATCATAAAGATCGGTGGTATATATAGTATATATATGGTGGTATATATAGTATATATATATAGTATACATATATATATTTTCGCAAATTTTAGCCCCATTTTTACAGCTAGAAGCTTCAAATTTCACCGAATATTTACTTATATAGCATATATTGTTGTCTGAAAAAATCATAGAGATCGGTTGTATATATAGTATATATCTCATACAACCGATTGTTCAGATAAGAAACTTTTCGCAATTTCTACCCCATTTTAACAGCTATAAGCTTCAAATTTCACCGATTGGTTACGTATATAGCATATATTGTTCTCTGAAAAAATCATAGAGATCGGTTGTATATATAGTATATATCTCATACAACCGATTGTTCAGATAAGAAACTTTTCGCAATTTCTACCCCATTTTAACAGCTATAAGCTTCAAATTTCACTGATTGCTTACGTATATAGCATATATTGTTGTCTGAAAAAATCATAGAGATCGGTTGTATATATAGTATATATCTCATACAACCGATTGTTCAGATAAGAAACTTTTCGCAATTTCTACCCCATTTTAACAGCTAGAAGCTTCAAATTTCATCAACTGCTTACGTGTATAGCATATATTGATGTCTGAAAAAATCATTGAGATCGGTGCTATACATAGTATATATCTCATACAACCGATTGTTCAGATAAGAAACTTTGCGCAATTTCTGCCCCGTTTTAACAGTTAGAAGCTTCAAATTTCACAAAATGCTTTCGTATATAGCATATATTGTTGTCTGAAAAAATCATAGAGATCGGTGGTATATATATTATATACTTCATATAAACTGTCATATTGACCCCTTTTTTACGGCTAGAAGCTTCAAGATTCATCAAATTTCATCAAATAGTTACGTTTACGTCATATATTTTTGAAATACGTGATTCGTAGCCATAGTTTTTACATGCAGACCACAAAAAACGTGAAGCTTTGCATCCTCACACAGATTACCTACCTATTTTTTATTTTATATTTATCTTAAAAATCGTTTACATATGTTCAAATTTCACCAAATGCTTACGTGTATAGCATATATTGTTGTCTGACAAAATCATAGATACCGGTGGTATATATAGTATATATCCCATACAACCGATTGTTCAGATAAGAAACTTTGCGCAATTTCTGCCACGTTTTAACAGTTAGAAGCTTCAAATTTCACAAAATGCTTATATTGTTGTCTGAAAAAATCATAGAGATCGGTCGTATATATATTATATACTTCATAAAAACTGTCATTTTGACCCCTTTTTTACTTCTAGAATCTTCAAAATTCATCAAATTTCATCAAATAGTTACGTTTTCGTCATATATTTTTGAAATACGTGATTCGTAGTCATAGTTTTTACACGCAGACCACAAAAAACCTGAAACTTTGCATCCTCACACGAAGTACCTACCTGTTTTTATACCTTTCATGAAAATGAAATGGTATATTAATTTCGTCACGAAACCGAAAATTGTAAGTCCTTAAAGGAAAATAGATAGACCCACCATTAAGTATACCGAAATAATCAGGTTGAAGAGCTGAGTTGATTTAGCCATGTCCGTCTGTCCGTCTGTCCGTCTGTCCGTCTGTCTGTTTGTATGCAAACTAGTCCCTCAATTTTTGAGATATCTTGATAAAATTTGGTGAGCAGGTGTATTTGGGTGTCCGATTAGACATTTGTCGGAACCGACCGGATCGGACCACTATAGCATATATCCTCCATACAACCGATTTTTCAGAAAAAGAGGATTTTTGTAATATCTTACCCAGTTTAACAGATTGAAGCTTCAAACTTCACCATATACTTTCGTATATTGCACATATTGTTGCCTGAAAAAATTTATGAGATCGGTCGTATATATAGTATATATCCCCCACAACCGATTGTTCAGATAAGGAACTTTTCGTAATTACTGCCCTATTTTAAGAGCTAGAGGCTTCAAATTTCAGCGAATGCTTACGTATATAGCATATATTGTTGTCTGAAAAAATCATAAAGATCGGTGGTATATATAGTATATATATGGTGGTATATATAGTATATATATATAGTATACATATATATATTTTCGCAAATTTTAGCCCCATTTTTACAGCTAGAAGCTTCAAATTTCACCGAATATTTACTTATATAGCATATATTGTTGTCTGAAAAAATCATAGAGATCGGTTGTATATATAGTATATATCTCATACAACCGATTGTTCAGATAAGAAACTTTTCGCAATTTCTACCCCATTTTAACAGCTATAAGCTTCAAATTTCACCGATTGGTTACGTATATAGCATATATTGTTCTCTGAAAAAATCATAGAGATCGGTTGTATATATAGTATATATCTCATACAACCGATTGTTCAGATAAGAAACTTTTCGCAATTTCTACCCCATTTTAACAGCTATAAGCTTCAAATTTCACTGATTGCTTACGTATATAGCATATATTGTTGTCTGAAAAAATCATAGAGATCGGTTGTATATATAGTATATATCTCATACAACCGATTGTTCAGATAAGAAACTTTTCGCAATTTCTACCCCATTTTAACAGCTAGAAGCTTCAAATTTCATCAACTGCTTACGTGTATAGCATATATTGATGTCTGAAAAAATCATTGAGATCGGTGCTATACATAGTATATATCTCATACAACCGATTGTTCAGATAAGAAACTTTGCGCAATTTCTGCCCCGTTTTAACAGTTAGAAGCTTCAAATTTCACAAAATGCTTTCGTATATAGCATATATTGTTGTCTGAAAAAATCATAGAGATCGGTGGTATATATATTATATACTTCATATAAACTGTCATATTGACCCCTTTTTTACGGCTAGAAGCTTCAAGATTCATCAAATTTCATCAAATAGTTACGTTTACGTCATATATTTTTGAAATACGTGATTCGTAGCCATAGTTTTTACATGCAGACCACAAAAAACGTGAAGCTTTGCATCCTCACACAGATTACCTACCTATTTTTATACCTTTCATGAAAATGAAATGGTATATTAATTTCGTCACGAAACCGAAAATTGTAAGTCCTTAAAGGAAAATAGATAGACCCACCATTAAGTATACCGAAATAATCAGGTTGAAGAGCTGAGTTGATTTAGCCATGTCCGTCTGTCCGTCTGTCCGTCTGTCTGTTTGTATGCAAACTAGTCCCTCAATTTTTGAGATATCTTGATAAAATTTGGTGAGCAGGTGTATTTGGGTGTCCGATTAGACATTTGTCGGAACCGACCGGATCGGACCACTATAGCATATATCCTCCATACAACCGATTTTTCAGAAAAAGAGGATTTTTGTAATATCTTACCCAATTTAACAGATTGAAGCTTCAAACTTCACCATATACTTTCGTATATTGCACATATTGTTGCCTGAAAAAATTTATGAGATCGGTCGTATATATAGTATATATCTCCCACAACCGATTGTTCAGATAAGGAACTTTTCGTAATTACTGCCCTATTTTAAGAGCTAGAGGCTTCAAATTTCAGCGAATGCTTACGTATATAGCATATATTGTTGTCTGAAAAAATCATAAAGATCGGTGGTATATATAGTATATATATGGTGGTATATATAGTATATATATATAGTATACATATATATATTTTCGCAAATTTTAGCCCCATTTTTACAGCTAGAAGCTTCAAATTTCACCGAATATTTACTTATATAGCATATATTGTTGTCTGAAAAAATCATAGAGATCGGTTGTATATATAGTATATATCTCATACAACCGATTGTTCAGATAAGAAACTTTTCGCAATTTCTACCCCATTTTAACAGCTATAAGCTTCAAATTTCACCGATTGGTTACGTATATAGCATATATTGTTCTCTGAAAAAATCATAGAGATCGGTTGTATATATAGTATATATCTCATACAACCGATTGTTCAGATAAGAAACTTTTCGCAATTTCTACCCCATTTTAACAGCTATAAGCTTCAAATTTCACTGATTGCTTACGTATATAGCATATATTGTTGTCTGAAAAAATCATAGAGATCGGTTGTATATATAGTATATATCTCATACAACCGATTGTTCAGATAAGAAACTTTTCGCAATTTCTACCCCATTTTAACAGCTAGAAGCTTCAAATTTCATCAACTGCTTACGTGTATAGCATATATTGATGTCTGAAAAAATCATTGAGATCGGTGCTATACATAGTATATATCTCATACAACCGATTGTTCAGATAAGAAACTTTGCGCAATTTCTGCCCCGTTTTAACAGTTAGAAGCTTCAAATTTCACAAAATGCTTTCGTATATAGCATATATTGTTGTCTGAAAAAATCATAGAGATCGGTGGTATATATATTATATACTTCATATAAACTGTCATATTGACCCCTTTTTTACGGCTAGAAGCTTCAAGATTCATCAAATTTCATCAAATAGTTACGTTTACGTCATATATTTTTGAAATACGTGATTCGTAGCCATAGTTTTTACATGCAGACCACAAAAAACGTGAAGCTTTGCATCCTCACACAGATTACCTACCTATTTTTTATTTTATATTTATCTTAAAAATCGTTTACATATGTTCAAATTTCACCAAATGCTTACGTGTATAGCATATATTGTTGTCTGACAAAATCATAGATACCGGTGGTATATATAGTATATATCCCATACAACCGATTGTTCAGATAAGAAACTTTGCGCAATTTCTGCCACGTTTTAACAGTTAGAAGCTTCAAATTTCACAAAATGCTTATATTGTTGTCTGAAAAAATCATAGAGATCGGTCGTATATATATTATATACTTCATAAAAACTGTCATTTTGACCCCTTTTTTACTTCTAGAATCTTCAAAATTCATCAAATTTCATCAAATAGTTACGTTTTCGTCATATATTTTTGAAATACGTGATTCGTAGTCATAGTTTTTACACGCAGACCACAAAAAACCTGAAACTTTGCATCCTCACACGAAGTACCTACCTGTTTTTTATTTTATATTTATCTTAAAAATCGTTAAGGTATGTAGATCTGTTCACTATATATTTCTTATCTTATACATCCGATTATTCGGAGATTACAAACGGGATAAGATTATTGTTCAGCCCCATTCATGAAAGGTATGAAGTCTTCGGCACAGCCGAAGACAGTCCCGTTCTTACTTGTTTACTTCTAGAATCTTCAAAATTCATCAAATTTCATCAAATAGTTACGTTTTCGTCATATATTTTTGAAATACGTGATTCGTAGTCATAGTTTTTACACGCAGACCACAAAAAACCTGAAACTTTGCATCCTCACACGAAGTACCTACCTGTTTTTTATTTTATATTTATCTTAAAAATCGTTAAGGTATGTAGATCTGTTCACTATATATTTCTTATCTTATACATCCGATTATTCGGAGATTACAAACGGGATAAGATTATTGTTCAGCCCCATTCATGAAAGGTATGAAGTCTTCGGCACAGCCGAAGACAGTCCCGTTCTTACTTGTTTATTTTATATTTATCTTAAAAATCGTTTACATATGTTCAAATTTCACCAAATGCTTACGTGTATAGCATATATTGTTGTCTGACAAAATCATAGATACCGGTGGTATATATAGTATATATCCCATACAACCGATTGTTCAGATAAGAAACTTTGCGCAATTTCTGCCACGTTTTAACAGTTAGAAGCTTCAAATTTCACAAAATGCTTATATTGTTGTCTGAAAAAATCATAGAGATCGGTCGTATATATATTATATACTTCATAAAAACTGTCATTTTGACCCCTTTTTTACTTCTAGAATCTTCAAAATTCATCAAATTTCATCAAATAGTTACGTTTTCGTCATATATTTTTGAAATACGTGATTCGTAGTCATAGTTTTTACACGCAGACCACAAAAAACCTGAAACTTTGCATCCTCACACGAAGTACCTACCTGTTTTTTATTTTATATTTATCTTAAAAATCGTTAAGGTATGTAGATCTGTTCACTATATATTTCTTATCTTATACATCCGATTATTCGGAGATTACAAACGGGATAAGATTATTGTTCAGCCCCATTCATGAAAGGTATGAAGTCTTCGGCACAGCCGAAGACAGTCCCGTTCTTACTTGTTTATTTTATATTTATCTTAAAAATCGTTAAGGTATGTAGATCTGTTCACTATATATTTCTTATCTTATACATCCGATTATTCGGAGATTACAAACGGGATAAGATTATTGTTCAGCCCCATTCATGAAAGGTATGAAGTCTTCGGCACAGCCGAAGACAGTCCCGTTCTTACTTGTTTATTTTATATTTATCTTAAAAATCGTTAAGGTATGTAGATCTGTTCACTATATATTTCTTATCTTATACATCCGATTATTCGGAGATTACAAACGGGATAAGATTATTGTTCAGCCCCATTCATGAAAGGTATGAAGTCTTCGGCACAGCCGAAGACAGTCCCGTTCTTACTTGTTTATTTTATATTTATCTTAAAAATCGTTAAGGTATGTAGATCTGTTCACTATATATTTCTTATCTTATACATCCGATTATTCGGAGATTACAAACGGGATAAGATTATTGTTCAGCCCCATTCATGAAAGGTATGAAGTCTTCGGCACAGCCGAAGACAGTCCCGTTCTTACTTGTTTATTTTATATTTATCTTAAAAATCGTTTACATATGTTCAAATTTCACCAAATGCTTACGTGTATAGCATATATTGTTGTCTGACAAAATCATAGATACCGGTGGTATATATAGTATATATCCCATACAACCGATTGTTCAGATAAGAAACTTTGCGCAATTTCTGCCACGTTTTAACAGTTAGAAGCTTCAAATTTCACAAAATGCTTATATTGTTGTCTGAAAAAATCATAGAGATCGGTCGTATATATATTATATACTTCATAAAAACTGTCATTTTGACCCCTTTTTTACTTCTAGAATCTTCAAAATTCATCAAATTTCATCAAATAGTTACGTTTTCGTCATATATTTTTGAAATACGTGATTCGTAGTCATAGTTTTTACACGCAGACCACAAAAAACCTGAAACTTTGCATCCTCACACGAAGTACCTACCTGTTTTTTATTTTATATTTATCTTAAAAATCGTTAAGGTATGTAGATCTGTTCACTATATATTTCTTATCTTATACATCCGATTATTCGGAGATTACAAACGGGATAAGATTATTGTTCAGCCCCATTCATGAAAGGTATGAAGTCTTCGGCACAGCCGAAGACAGTCCCGTTCTTACTTGTTTTCTTTCTTTTTCATTCATCAGAATCGCACGGAATTTTGTGCTATTCGTTGTAGACAGAACTCTTTGGGGAAGAGGAAATCCATATACTGACCTTGACCTAGAAGTCTGGTTCACGGATGGATCAAAATTTGATGATGGAAAAACCTCAGCTTACATCTTTCGGTCTAACTTCAGGAATTCGATAACAATGGGATGCAGCCCCACTATTTTTCAGGTAGAGAAACATGCAACAGGAGTTTGCGGCATAGAATGTGTACGAAGAGGCTGATTACGCAGGTTTACAGCCAAAATACACCAGAGATGCCTATGTAAAATCACCACCAAATTCCGAAAACCAAGGTTATTTTTAATTCTATGGTAACGTTATTGAGATATTTACGAATTACCGTTTTTTTCAAAAAAAACAAAAAAAAAAAAAAATTGGGTCCACTTAATCATATACACTAACGAATTGAGCAATTCCAAAACGGCTTTTAAAAGGCAATACAATTTGCTATACACTGTGCATACAACACTTTTTGCTAGGCCCTGCAAATTCAAAGATAACGAACAATCATTACGGATTTTTTCAATTTTTTTTGTAATAATATAAAAAAATGTGTACTTTGGAAGGATCTCGAAAACTTTTTATTTTTTTGCAGATTTTTTTTGTGCATATGATTCTGTCTTAAATCTATGATCTTATTTTATAATTGAAAAAGTTATGTGTCTTGTTTTGACGTTTTTTAGATTAGGATCGGTTTCTCTTATGAGAAACCAACAGTAGCCACCCATCATAGCGACATCGCCGAATCCTTGATACCGACTTTCAATCATTTTCATTTGCTGGTGAAACCTTTCGCCATGCTCATCACCTTCTTCACCAAGATTTTGCGAGAAAAAATTTAAATGGGAGTGTAGAAAATTTATTTTTAAAGACATATTTACTCCTGAATGAAAATAGAAAAGTAAATCAAATAAATACATAAGTGACACATTAGTATATAATTCTCTTAGGCTGGATTTATTTTTCAATTCAGAACAAATTTTTTGTTTACATTTTTCTCGTTCTTGTTTGTTCGGAACTGGACAATGAATTTAGGGCTATATATTCTCATGTAAATTTAAAAATTTTCATAGAAATTTTTTGTTTAACGAGCAGATAGGTTTTAAAGTTAACTGAAAAACTGTCTTAAATATATTTCTTATTTACCCATTTCCGCATAGTTTTTGATTAAGTCGTTCACTATCATCTCGTAGTTAGTGCTTTTGTGTTTACCTAAAAAAGAAGTAACGACCTTTTCAAAAGTATTGCTGCCTCCACTGGTGACAATAGTTCTTTGAAATGGTTATTGGTCATCGTTTTCCTTATTTGCGGTCCCACAAAAATCCCTTCCTTTATTTTTGCTTCTGAAATCTCTGGAAAGATTGTCTTCAAATGATGAAAAGCTTCGCCTTCTTTGCCCACAGCCTTGACAAAGTTTTTGATAAGGCCGAGCTTGATGTGGAGCGGAGGTAGAATTATTTTTTCCTTCTTTATAAGTGAGGAGTATTTTATGTTATCCACCCAACTTGAAACACGATTCGTTCTGGCCAATCCTTTGTGATGTAGTGGTCTTGACAAGCTCGGCTCTCCCCTTTGCATAGAAAGCAACAGTATTTTGTGGATCCACTTGAGCAACTTTTTCATTATCACATACGTTTCCTTCCTATATACTGGATGCGCGAACGGTATAAATGACTTTTGGTTGCCAATATGCAATAATATTGCCTTTGAACTTAATTTATTGCCGTCTATGAAGAATCGCCACTCTTTTGAATCATATGGTTCACCAAACTGTTTGAATAGACCAGCAATGTCTTTGCAGTAACAAACACTGTCCTCCTTCGTACAGTACTTGGAAAATTGTTCGTGACGATTTCTATAATATGTTACCTTAACATCGGATGAAACAAATTTAAATTGTTGCATACGAGAGGCGTGTTGTTCGAGCTTTTCCTTTGACAATTCCAAATCCCTTATCCAATCATTGAGTCGTGCTTGTGACAAAGAGTTTCTTTCATTTTCCGTCTGAAATCCAGTACAACATAATGCCGCGTAATCAGGTACTGCTGTTGACAATGAAGCTGGAGCCGGAACTAAAGTTAAATTTCATTCTGTCAATGTAGCTTCCGTTGAAGTTGGTTCCCCCCACTTCACTGGTGTAATAAATTTCATATGTCGCCTAAATAGATAGTTTCAGAAATTAGTCAGCTATACATTAAAAGGGAGCAAATTCTTAATTTTTACAACGCAGCTTTTTGTTCAGATTTCCGATAAAATTAATTCGTCTTGATATGTGGTGCACACGGTATTCGGTGTCCATGCTTTTCATTGTTCTTAGGCTCAATTCAAAAATACTTATAGTATGCAACTTCCAAAGGATTTGAAAACACAAGTCGCATCCTTTTAACGATAAATTGACCGCAGATGAAACAGAACATATCTGGATCATTTTTACACTCAAACTCTCGCGCCCTTTTATTCATATTATATTTTTAAGTAAATGACGGGTTATAAACTGCAATTATAAACTGAACAGTATCCGGCGAGCCTTGCAGATATTATGAAGGAACAAGGCACATGTACTAGTATTTACACTTAGATCAAGTAAAAATTCAAGCCTACCTAGACAAAAAGGTTCCCTAGTTCTACAAAGAAAACACTAGTAAGGGGTCGTCACGCGTCTCAAACAGCCTCTTCGACTCAAATGTCAATCTCGTCCATCTCGTGGTACACCCTGTTTCCACAAAAGAGGCTCTGACGACCGAGTCCATGGCGGGATAGCCATATCAATAACTAGCTCATAGTAGGAAATGACTATAGCTATCTGGCGTGATCTGGCATGTTTGGAGGCCATATCTGCACAAAATCAGCTTTAAGGCAGCAGCCCTGCCACCAAACTATGGAAGTTTTAGGTTGATACCCTATATTTTCCTAAACACTCAAACATCAATAATTCAACAAGAGAAACAAATCGGACGGACTATTTGATGACGAACATTGGCTTGCGTAAAAGGACTCGAATTGCTCAGTGGAACGTACGAACACTCAACCAATCAGGAAAACTGGCACAACTGACATCGGAATACAAAAGGCTACGCATTGAGGTTCTGGGAATAAGCGAAATGAGATGGAATACTTCAGGCGAACAACGAACCGCAGACGGCGATTTAATAATGTACTCAGGTATGCCCAACTCAAAGACCCCGCATTTCAATAGTGTTGGCATATACTTCAGCCGGAAAATCAAAACCTTCTTGCTATAATGGCATGCAATCTCCGATAGAATTATTACCGTCCGGTGAAATGCTAAACATCGGAAGATCACAATCGTCCAATGCTATGCTCCAACGAAGGAGAGTGAACTTGAAGTCAAAGAGCAGTTTTATAGCATGCTTATAGAACGCTAATATGTATAAACTGGAATGATTTGGTGATGTTGATGGGCGGTTTTAATGCCCGAGTAGGTAGCGACAACGCAGGATTGGAGCACGTCATTGGAAAACATGGAATGGGACAGAGGAACGAAGATGGAGAACTTTTAATAGAAACGTGTTCCAGCCATGGTCTCATGATTGGTGGATCAATTTTTATTCACAAAGATTCACATAAAATGACATGGACAGCACCCAATCCAGCGTTGCAAAACCAATATTTTCAAATCGAACATATACGTGTCAGTAAAAGATGGATCCAATCTTTACTAGATGTTAGGAGCAAACGAAGCGCAGAAATAGGATCCAACCACTATCTTGTAATAGCCGAAATGCGGCTGCAGCTGTCAAAAGTTGTACGCAACAACATTACTGGAAGGAAAAATTTTCAAATGAACAGGCTGCAAGAAGACAACACGAAATCAAACTTTGTTCGATCGATGCGCACAAAATATGAGAACAGCTACAGAACATATAGTGAAACACAAGTAAGTAAGTGATCTATGGGATAATATAAAATCATCTATGCTTGAATCAGCCAACGAAATAATCGGTGTATCAACAAAAAATTATAGGTTAATTGCGGCATTTTGGCAATTAGTTGACGCACGAAGGTCAAAAAAGGAAAAGTTATTAAGCCAACCAAACGTGAGAAGTGGCCTACAGCTGCGCCAAGATATCGCGATTCTATCCAAGGAAGTTAAAAGACGAGCAAGATCAGATAAGAGAGCATATTATGAAAGATTAGCTCATGAGGCTGAGGTTGCTGTATCTAAAGGAAACTTGAAAGAAGTTTTTGATATCACTCGGAAGCTTTGCAACGATAAATCTAATCGAAGCATGCCCGTGAGGGATCGCGACGGGAACATGGTTACTATGGATGAAGAGCAACTCAAAATATGACAAGACCACTTCGATAAAACATTTAATGTAATAGCTCACAATCCCGATATGCCCAGCATTAGTCAACCAAGGGGACCACTGCGTAATATATGCACAAAACCACCAAGTAAGGAAGAAATCGCCGCGGCCATTCGTTCATTGAAATATAGCAAATCAGCTGAAAGTGACGATATCCCAGCGGAATTCCTGAAAGCTGATGTTGACAGTACAACCGATATGCTTTATCGCCTACTTAGAGCCATCTAGAACTTAGAACAGATATCGCCAGAATGGAAAGAGTCCATCGTCGTAAAAATACCAAAGAAAGGTGTTTTAACTGACTGCAACAATTGGGGAGGCATTGCGCTTGCCCCTCCTGGGGAGCTTTTGCCAGACTTCGTGGTGTATGGCGCGCTAACAACCTTCGAACTGAAACAAAAATAAAAATTTTAACGCATGTGTGAAGTCTATTTGGTTGTACGGCTCGGTAACTTGGCTCGCAACTGCTTAAACTAAAGCCAAGCTACAGTCCTTCATTAACCGCTGCTTGAGAAATATAATGCAGATATGGTGGCCTAGAACGCTATCGAACGAAGTGTTATGGATGCTGACCAACCAAACCAGTGTACATATTGAAATACGGAAGCGTAAATATGGCTGGATAGGCCACACATTACGAAAGCCATACGATGACGTTGCACATGCTGCCTTAACCTGGAATCCTCAAGGGACACGATGCAGGGGCCGACCAAAGATGACTTGGAGGAGAACGGTTCTTCAGGAAACTGGCAAATCGTTTAACGAATTAAGGAAAACAGCACGAAATAGAGATAATTGGAAAAGTTTTGTCGAATCCTTAAGCTCCTAATGGAGTATGGAATAATAATAACAATTAAAAGGGAGCAAATTCCTAATTTTTACAACGCACCTTTTTGTTCCGGTTTCCGATAAAATCAATTCGACTCAACATGTGGTGCACACAGTATTCGGTGTCCATGGTTTTTCATTGTTTTTAGGCTCAATTCCAAAATACTTATAGTATGTAACTTTCAAAGGATTTGAAAACACATGTCGCATCCTTTTAACGAAAAAATGGACCGCAGATGAAACAGAATATATCTGGATCATTTGTACACTCAAACTCTCGCGCCCTTTTATTCATATTATATTTTTAAGTAAATGACGGGTTTTAAACTGCAATTATAAACTGAACAGTATCCGGCGAGCCTTGCAGATATTATGAAGGAACAAGGCGCATTACTATTATTTATACTTAAATCAAGTAAAAATTCAAGCCTACCTAGACAAAATGGTTCCTTAGTTCTACAAAGAAAACACTACCTACCTTAAAAATATGCTCTTGCTTGAAATGTACCTGGGTTTGAGAAAACGACACTAACAGTTTTTTGTGTCTAATAACCCTTCGAAAATCTACCTGCTAACTAACTGGTATACGAATACCAACACATATGTACCAGTAGGGTATTTAAGTATTAAATGGATATATTTACTTGAATGCTTATAACTTTTGTATTAGGCCATCGATTTTATTGAATGAAAGCTTATTTTTTTTTTGTAATAAAACATAGCTTAGAGAGAAAAAAAATCTGCACAAAATAAAAAGTTTTTGAGATCCTTCCTCGCAAAGTACAAATTTTTTTTATATTTTTACAAAAAAAATTGAAAAAATTCGTAATGATTGTTCGTTTTCTTTTAATCTGCAGGACCTAGCAAAAAATGTTGTATGCACAGTTATTATATTATTACCTTTTAAGGGCTTCAAACCGTTTTCGAATTGCTCAGTTCGTTCTTGAGATATGTATGATTAAGTGGACCCAATTTTTTTTTTTTTTTTTTTTTGAAAAACGGTAATTCGTAAATGAGGGCGGATATTCTTTCAGTGAGCAGGTAATGAGTAATCATCTGTCTCTTTCGTGAGCAAATTTTCGACGGCAAACTTTCCTAGAGTTACTGCCCACACTATCTTTGCTGCAAAGACGTGCGTACGTATATTGGCTATCTCAATGTAGCGGCCCGAGTCGATAATTGAACTTCGTAGAGTGTGCACATCCATGACACTGGAACTATGCCTTCCGTCCATTTGGTTTCGTGTTCTTTGATCGGTAAGCAACCATGTAGGTTGGGACTTCGAACCGCGGTGAAATCAATCAGCCTAAAAACGCTGGAGGCTTAATTTTCCGACTGTATCACCAAATACCCTTTCCTTGCCCACCCAGGCGTTTAGTTCGCCCAGCATGATTTTAATATCATGGCGTGGAATTCACTGTAAGTCTTATAAAAAGAGTCCTTTTTCTTTTCGTAGGTATCGTCTATAAGTGAGTAAGCTCTTATAAATAAGATATGGAATGCGGATCTCGGGGAGACGCTCGTTCAAAGCCGTGAAAGTTTGTACTTGGCGGCGAAGTTTCTTTTCCATTTCAGCTCTTAACTACGGGGTATAAATACGCACACATACCCACCTGCATGTTAGAGTATAAATACATAAATGAAGCGCAGTCAAAGTTGAAAAACATAAAACAGCTAAATGCGTTAAAGAACACAAAGGTGAGTGAATCGGTGTACACGGGTGAAGGGGAACAAGTGCAGTTGAAGTAGGCAAAGTAGATTATTTGGAATTGCGACTGGCGCTTGCAGTGGTAAATAAATATAAGCAAAAGCTATGCTACATATCTAAGTGGGACAACTTTGATTTAAATATTTATGTTTTGTTAGTAAAATATATTAAATTTTATAAAATTAGTTTTTTAAAGGTTTTGGCGAGTGTCATCGATTTTAATGGTTGTTTTTCGGATTTACATAGAACCGGTAAGTTCCGAGAACAAGAACCATTAAAGTATAAGCCCAACCGTCTCGGGAATGATTTAATACGACCACATTTAATCTCATAGGCCATACTTCAATACGCACTTCTTACATCTGCTATCACTGAAAAGGTCTAATATAGAAACATGTGACGTCGGAAGGCAAGGTACAGTCAGAGGAACCATCATGAACCAATAGTTCCGTCTTTTTTTAATGATATAAGAAACTTTGACAGTCAGAGATCGTAAGGCCTGCACATGATCTTCGACACTATGCAGTCTCGCGCTTAGTTCCACGCCTTTCCGGCTTGGTCAATCATTTGCAGCGACAATTTATTGTATTAAATGGATCCTAGATATGTTGTACGCGGTTCTCCTGCAGGGTCACCCTCCAAGCTTAGGCATATACAAATTTGGGAAATTTTTAGACTGAGATAATTTTTTCGTGTTCATTCCGAAACGGCTAACAGATCATCATAATATACAAATTCTCGACAAGAACAACCACACTGAACAAACAAACAACTGAATGTCATCAGAATAGACTTGAACACTAACATACTCGCACACAGAGAACACGTCGTTGATAAAAAGACTAAACAAGAGCGGGCCGAGTATGGACCCTTGTGTAAATCCGGTTTCCACCTTTGGCCTTTTGAGACCTTCCTGTAATACAGCTGGTCATAACTTAAACAGCAGGACCATAAAATGCAAAGTAATATTGTAACGATTTTTTGGGAAATTCTGATAATTATACACCTTCTACTAACGTTCGAATCGCTGAACTATCGAATAAATAACCCCAATATACAGTATTGCAAAATGGTTTTAATTTAGTCTACTTTGGGAGCAGTACTTCACAATTTCACTTCACAAAACTAATAGCGTGTTTAAAACTGATTGACTATCGCTTGCACCGCGCTGCTTTTATACTCTCAGTTAGCCTCGTTCACCTATTTCTCCTGAGGTCTAGACTTTTCACGAACAATTGGAACAGTTGTATCTCATAATTTGTTATTTAGCTATATACATGTATGTGTGAGTAACAACTCCTGCTCTTAGCTTACGACTACATCGACTTCTGTATACGTGTGTAAATGGTTTACTTTGGTGTGTTCATATTCACAAGTGTGGCTGCTTGCCTTTATTGTTGTTGTACATTTATTTAGTAGCAGGATATATATACATATATAGAACTGCTAATATTGGCCACAATATTTTAGCTTTAACAAAGAAGTTTATAATCAAGTCAAATGTCTTGTAAGAATCCAAAAGGCAAAGTAGAGTCGGATCTCTTCACATCAAATTTTACAGAAATATCCTCGATTATTTTCATCAGAGCTGTAACACAGCTATGCTTAAGTCTAAACCCTGACTGTAAAGGAGACAAAAGTTATTTTTTTTTTTTTTGTATAAATGATGTCATTTGGGACGCCATTAAACTTAATACACTACACACTTTTAAGAACAGGCTGGCAAAATACTTATTGGCCATTAATCAACAGGATTAGTGGGAGTATTCTACTTTGCGACAGAAACTATGATAGCATTTTTTTACGCAGAAGGAAGAGATAAAACAGCAAAAATAATGATTAGTTATGTGTGTTGGCGTTCACTGAATGAAAGGTGTTATCAGTCGAACGAATTTTTAAGATATACCATTCACTTCAATTGCCTTAAATGAACAACTTTTCTACCGCTGTGATGCCAATGAAATGAAACTGCACTACGAAGTCTTGGACCGGAGGACTTTCGTTGTTTTTACTGGCCAAAGTAATATAATCAGGCACTCATTTTAATAGTTGTTTTGTGTTTTTACTCGAAAAAGTTCTGGTCAAATAATTGTAATAGGTGCAAGCTAATGAGATCTCGGAGATCCCCATAGCTTTTTCATGACGAAGTATGCATTTTTTTACGAAAAATCCGGACTTTTATTTTATAGGGATGAACACAAATTGCTTTTGGCCATAAAGTTTTATTCAATTGAGATATTGCTCGTTTCTTTTGGATGAGCCATTCCATAGTTATAGGGCCGGACTTTTATTCTGTTCATAAAAAATAAAAGTGCGGATTTAACTTTTATATTCAGACTAATAAAATCATTTCTTTCGGACTAAAAAATTAAAAGTCCGGAAATAATTTTTTCTAAAGAACTATTACCATTAAAGCACTAACAGTCTGGGTTTCTGAAAATAATACATTCTCAGAAGAATAGTTCAACGCAACATCAAATGCATAAAAAACAAGTTCATGGTCAAAGATAAAACACATTTGGTAAAATTTAAGACATGGTCACGATAAGAGGCGTTTCCAAGGTGCAACAGGGTCAAATTACTATTATTGGAGTACCTTGTTGTTGTACAGTCTTGTGGCGGAAACATTGTCGAATAACTTTGTGGAATAGGGTTGTTTCAGGGGAAGACGTAGGTAAAGGTCCCCACATATAACACCTCGTTCATATTCAAATAAAAACACTGATAACTCAGTAAAAAAATAATCTTTCAAAAAAACATTTATTATATTTTTATTTGAAATCTAAGCGAGAGATAGACAGCTTTATTTTTGGAACATTTGTTTAAATATTGTACACATTATTTTGTTTATCATCTTATGCAGCGTACATACCCCCCTATATACATAATGTATTCTTTATTTATATTCATCTTCACTTGATTGTTGATCTTCCATATTAAACAAACGAAAATTATGCTAATAGCTTCAGCAAGCGATATTGAATAACATCAATTGTTGTCTAATAGGAATCACTTGAAAGCATAACAAGAAAGTTGTTTAGGTAAAGAGCCACAAAAAGAAGAAGATACAAATACCTGCGAGTAAAAATACGCAGTTAGCAACAAAAATCGAAATCAAAAGAAGTCATGCAAAACAAGTTTCTAAGACAGTAGTGCACTCGAGAGCTTCGGAAAGCAATTCAGCGTTCACCTACATGTTGTGTGAGCGCAGCGACAGACAATAGACCTGATTACATTCACGATGGCGGCTACAAAGCGACATCTGCCAAATTATTTTTATACTCAGTTGAGCAGAGCTCACAGAGTATATTAAGTTTGATTGGATAACGGTTGGTTGTACATATATAAAGGAATCGAGATAGATATAGACTTCCATATATCAAAATAATCAGGATCGAAAAAAAATTTGATTGAGCCATGTCCGTCCGTCCGTCCGTCCGTCCGTTAACACGATAACTTGAGTAAATTTTGAGGTATCTTGATGAAATTTGGTATGTAGGTTCCTGAGCACTCATCTCAGATCGCTATTTAAAATGAACGATATCGGACTATAACCACGTCCACTTTTTCGATATCGAAAATTTCGAAAAACCGAAAAAGTGCGATAATTCATTACAAAAGACAGATAAAGCGACGAAACTTGGTAGATGGGTTGACGTTATGACGCAGAATAGAAAATTAGTAAGATTTTGGACAATGGGCGTGGCACCGCCCACTTTTACAAGAAGGTAATTTAAAAGTTTTGCAAGCTGTAATTTGGCAGTCGTTGAAGTTATCATGATGAAATTCGGCAGGAACTTTACTACTATTACTCTATATGTGCTAAATAAAAATTAGCAAAATTGGATGAAGAACACGCCCACTTTTTAAAAAAAAATTTTTTTTAATTCAAATTTTAACAAAAAATTTAATATCTTTACTGTATATAAGTAAATTAAGTCAAAATTCAACTACAGTAATAATATGATGCAACAAAATACAAAAATAAAAGAAAATTTCAAAATGGGCGTGGCTCCGCCCATTTTCATTTAGTTTGTCTAGAATACTTTTATTGCCATAAGTCGAACAAAAATTTACCAATCCTTCTCAAATTTGGTAGGAGCATAGATTCTATGACGGTAAATGTTCTCTGTGAAAATGGGCGAAATCGGCGGAAGCCACGCCCAGTTTTTATACACAGTCCACCGTCTGTCCTTCCGCTCGGCCGTTAACACAATAACTTGAGCAAAATCCGATATATCTTTACTAAACTTAGCCCACGTACTTACCTCAACTCACTTTTTCTTGGTATAAAAAATGGGCGAAATCTGACCATAACCACGCCCACTTTATCGATATCGAAAATTACGAAAAATGAAGAAAATGCCATAATTCTATACCAAATACGAAAAAAGGGATGAAACATGGTAACTGGATTGGTTTATTGACGCAAAATATAATTTTGGAAAAAACTTTGTAAAATGGGTGTGACACCTACCATATTAAGTAGAAGAAAATGAAAAAGTTCTACAAGGCGAAATCAACAGCCCTTGGAATCTTGGCAGGAATACTGTTAGTGGTATTGCATATATAAATAAATTAGCAGGACCCGACAGATGATTTTCTGGATCACCTGGTCCACATTTTGGTCGATATCGCGAGAACGCCTTCACATATACATCTAAGGGCCACTCGCTTTTAAAACCCTCATTAATACCTTTAATTTGATATCCATATCGTACAAAAACATACCAGAGTCACCCCTGTCCCACCCTAATGGCGATATCTCGAAAAGGCGTCCACCTATAGACCTAATGCCCACTCCCTCTTAAAATGCTCAGTAACACCTTTCGTTTGATACCCATATCGTACAAACATTCTAGAGTCACCCCTGGCCCACCCTAATGGCGATATCTCGAAAAGGCGTCCACCTATAGACCTAGTGTCCACTCCCTCTTAAAATGCTCAGTAACACCTTTCGTTTGATACACATATCGTACAAACATTCTAGAGTCACCCCTGGCCCACCCTTATGGTGATATCTCGAAAAGGCGTCCACCTATAAACCTAATATCCACTCCCTCTTAAAATGCTCAGTAACACTTTTCGTTTGATACCCATATCGTACAAACATTCTAGAGTCACCCCTGGCCCACCCTAATGGCGATATCTCGAAAAGGCGTCCACCTATAAACCTAATGCCCACTCCCTCTTAAAATGCTCAGTAACACCTTTCGTTTGATACCCATATCGTACAAACATTCTAGAGTCACACCTGGCCCACCCTAATGGCGATATTTCGAAAAGGCGTCCACCTGTAGAACTAAGGATTACTCCCTTTTAAAATACTCATTACCACCTTTCATTTGATACCAATATCGTACAAACACATTCTGGAGTCACCCTGGCCCACCCTAATAGCGATATCTCGAAAAGGCGTCCACCTATAAACCTAATGCCCACTCCCTCTTAAAATGCTCAGTAACACCTTTCGTTTGATACCCATATCGTACAAACATTCTAGAGTCACACCTGGCCCACCCTAATGGCGATATTTCGAAAAGGCGTCCACCTGCAGAACTAAGGATTACTCCCTTTTAAAATACTCATTACCACCTTTCATTTGATACCAATATCGTACAAACACATTCTGGAGTCACCCTGGCCCACCCTAATAGCGATATCTCGAAAAGGCGTCCACCTATAGACCTAATATCCACTCCCTCTTAAAATGCTCAGTAACACCTTTCGTTTGATACCCATATCGTACAAACACATTCTAGAGTCACCCTGGCCCACCCTAATGGCGATATCTCGAAAAGGCGTCCACCTATAGACCTAATGCCCACTCCCTCTTAAAATGCACAGTAACACCTTTCGTTTGATACCCATACCGTACAAACATTCTACAGTCACCCTTGGTCCACCTTTATGGCGATATCTCGAAAAGGCGTCCACCTATAGAACTAAGGATTACTCCCTTTTAAAATACTCATTACCACCTTTCATTTGATACCCATATCGTACAAACACATTCTAGAGTCACCCTGGCCCACCCTAATGGCGATATCTCGAAAAGGCGTCCACCTATAGAACTAAGGATTACTCCCTTTTAAAATACTCATTACCACCTTTCATTTGATACCCATATCGTACAAACACATTCTAGAGTCACCCTGGCCCACCCTAATGGAGATATCTCGAAAAGGCGTCCGCCTATAGACCTAATGTCCACTCCCTCTTAAAATGCTCAGTAACACCTTTCGTTTGATACCCATATCGTACAAACATTCTAGAGTCACCCCTGTCCCACCCTAATGGCGATATCTCGAAAAGGCGTCCACCTATAGACCTAATGCCCACTCCCTCTTAAAATGCTCAGTAACACCTTTCGTTTGATACCAATATCGTACAAACATTCTAGAGTCACCCCTGTCCCACCCTAATGGCGATATCTCGAAAAGGCGTCCACCTATAGACCTAATGCCCACTCCCTCTTAAAATGCTCAGTAACACCTTTCGTTTGATACCCATATCGTACAAACATTCTAGAGTCACCCTTGGTCCACCTTTATGGCGATATCTCGAAAAGGCGTCCACCTATAGACCTAATGCCCACTCCCTTTTAAAATGCTCAGTAACACCTTTCGTTTGATACCCATATCGTACAAACATTCTAGAGTCACCCCTGGCCCACCCTAATGGCGATATCTCGAAAGGGCGTCCACCTATAGACCTAATGCCCACTCCCTCTTAAAATGCTCAGTAACACCTTTCGTTTGATGCACATGTCGTACAAACACATTCTAGAGTCACCCCTGGCCCACCCTAATGACGATATCTCGAAAAGGCGTCCACCTATAGACATCATGCCCACTCCCTCTTAAAATGCTCAGTAACACCTTTCGTTTGATACCCATACCGTACGAACATTCTAGAGTCACCCCTGGCCCACCCTAATGGCGATATCTCGAAAAGGCGTCCACCTATAGACCTAATGCCCACTCCCTCTTAAAATGCTCAGTAACACCTTTCATTTGATTCCCATATCGTACAAACACATTCTAGAGACACCCCTGGTCCATCTTTATGGCGATATCTCGAAACGGCGTCCACCTATGGAACTAAGGATCACTCCTTTTCAAAATACTCATTAACAGCTTTCATTTGATACCCATATCGTACAAACATATTCTAGAGTCACCCCTGGTCCACCTTTAAGGCGATTTCTCGAAAAGGCGTTCACCTATAGAACTAAAGCCCATTCCCTTTTAAAATACTCATTACCACCTTTCATTTGGAACCCATATCGTACAAACACATTATAGAATCACCCCTGGTCCACCTTAATGGGGACATCTCGAAAAGGCGTCCACCGATAGACCTAAGGCCCACTCCCTCTTAAAATGCTCAGTAACACCTTTCATTTGATACCCATATCGTACAAACAAATTCTAGAGTCAGCCCTGGTCCACCTTTATGGCGATATCCCTAAATGTCGTTCATCCATAGAACTATGGCCTACTCTCTCTTAAAATACTCTTTAATACCTTTCATTTGATACACATGTTATACAACCACATTCCAGGGTTACCCCAGATTGATTTTCCTTATTTTGTCTCCATAGCTCTCAACTGAGTATGTTATGTTCGGTTACACCCGAACTTAGCCTTCCTTACTTGTTAGACATATTCTTACGAGGGTCGTTATTTTCGACGCGACAGAGCAGCATGACAGTCAATCACAAATACCACTGTCACCAGATTAAATCAAATTATATTTTTGCTAAACGTCAGTGAGTGGAGTCCTCTTTTCTTTTGTCAATAAAAACTTAAATAGAAGTAATTATTTATTTATTTAAGTCAATGGTTTACAAACCTTTCAGACTAAGAATTAATATTTAAAAATTTATGAATAGTACAAGCATAGTATTTGTTTGAATTCATTACGATTAGTCTGATTATAGTTAGTTTCATTCTGAGCATACTTTGTTTTGCAAAGGTCAATAGCAAACAAATCATTACAACGCAGACATCGTGTTGGAACATTAAGTTTTTGCAATGTAATAAATCGATAGCTCCATTTAAGACATCATGAAGAACTACTAAACCGAAATTCAATCTTCTATTGGCAAGAGTATGCAAACTAATCAATTTGTAATGAGAAACATAAGATGGAATAGGTAATTCGAACCTAATACCAGACAAGGCGAATTTTAAAAACTTTTTTTGAACCCTTTCAATTCTATTAGTATGTACTTCATAAAACGGATTCCAGATTATAGAAGCATAATCCAATTTAGATCTTACAAATGTGCTATAAAGTAATTTTTTTGTGTATGGATCCTTAAATTCAAAGCTACTGGGCCGAATAAAACCTTACGAGGAATAATTCTTAGGTATAACATAATTCAAATGTTCAGTGAATGTAAAATTTGAGTCAAATACAACACCAAGGTCTTTCATTTTATTACTGGATCTAAGGACAGTATCAGAAATATAATACGAAGACTGAAGTGGTGACCTAATTTTTCAGAAGGTAACCGAGCAACATTTGTCAATACTAATAGATAGTTTATTACGAAGGCACCATTCTAGAAAATTTTTTACTTCAGTCTGTAATGTTTCAAAATTAGAGAGAGTTTTTATCGTATGTAGTAACCGTATTTTATTTGCACTTGACCCTAATAGATCAGTAAAGCTGAAAAACTACATACAAATTAATCAAACTGATCGGAAATTACCATTAACAAGTTTTTATCCTTTTGAATATCTTTAAGTCGTCGGCATAAAGTAGATGTCCACACTCTGTAAAGCACTTTGAACAATCATTGGTGAAAATAACAAAAAATAGAGAACCAAGAATACTTCCTTGAGGAACCCCAGAGGTTGCTCTATATGAAAATGATTTTACACCATGACCAACCGCAAAGTTAACTCTGTGTGTTAGATATGATTTCACCCAGATAATAACATATTGTAACGATTTTTGGGGAAATTCCTCTTATTTGCAACCTTCTGCTAACGTTCGAATCACTAAACTGTTGAATAAATAACTCCAATATTCAATAATGCAAAATGGTCTTTATTAAAGTACTTCACAACCACACTTCTACTTCTCAACAGATAGCCTGCTTAAATCAAACTGACTCCTGATTCTCAGCTTTACCTCCTTTTACACTCTATGATTTCCTCGTTCGCATACTTCTAGGCATTTCTAGAATTTAACTTAGTTACCAGCTATAACTACAGATGCACGTTATAGCTTCTCATATGCGCGTGTATATGTGAGTGATACTTGCACAAATATTATTGCCTACTTTTGTGAGCATCTAATATAATATATATGCATGTGTTTGTGCGTTTTTCTCAGCTACGTGTACGTGCATATGTGTAGACGTTATGATTGATTTGGTTATGTGCATACAAGTCACTGCTTAGTATCGGCTTAGGATGATAGTATCCCTTAGTGTTGCTAATATTCGTCACAATATAATATAAATTAAAGAAATTTTTGGACCTTTTTTCAACATAATTAAAAAATTGTCCTAACTTTTTCATCGCCGGTTGTCGTCAAGCTTTGCATTTTTGTGGTTGTAGTCTGTAGCCGTCGTGTTCAATGTAATCAGGCTTAGCAATGAAAGCAGTCAAATCAGGTTTAGCTTGTACTTGGGGCAGTAAAAATCTCTTTAGTGAATTCTATGCTTAAACATTCTCAATATAAACACATACTACCACAAAAATATGTGCGTTTGCATTCGTAGCTCTACCGGCGTTGTGCATCACTGTTCTAAACTGATCCAGCGTTTGATTGAGGTAGAAATAAAAAAATAAATTTAAAAAAAAATTTAACAAAAAACTAGCATTCAATTATTTATAGTTTTATGTATATATGTAAATATGTATATTTGTTTGTATGTATGCACCTATTGTACTCACGTTAGAAGACTTGGTTATTTATTGCGTCTATTGAAACATTAGCGCATGGGCATATGGGTTAAAATTACTGTTATTTATTTGCTTGAGATATAAACAAATCAAAGTTGTTTTGTTAGTGATGCGCTGAGTCAACGAATGTATAAACACGGGGCAAACAGACGAAAAATCATTTTATTGAAAACGAAAAAATTTTATGTTATTGAAATAAAAAAATATTTAGCAGAAGAGAGCAGAAGATAGCACAAATAAAAAATATTTTTTTTTATTTTTGAATATTTGAAAAAGAATATACAGCAGTTTTTTCTCTTTGTGTGCGTTTTTTTAGAATAGTTTTTTAAGTGGCGTAAATTTATTTTTGTAATTTTATATGCATAAGCGATTTTATTTTATTGGCATATTTTCACTATATATTTCAAAAATTTAGCTGAAGTGTTGGCAAATGGTTTACAAATGTTCATGCTAAAACACAATGATTTGTAGCAAATTAAAATAGCAATAAAAAGAAATTAAAAAGTTAACAAATTCTTCAAAACTTGTTTTAATTTATTGAAAAAACGTAACTAATATATTTTAAGAGAATTAAGTAATAAGGAGTTTTCTTAGATAGTGCAAGGGCCTTCTAAAAGCGCTATCATGGATAGTCTTAATTACATTGATATACATGCAGCCCTAGCCAGATGGATCTGGTGCATATTAAATTGCAGAAAGGCTTACTTCAAAATGGCTTTCAATGCTTAGCATAACGGGGGCCATATAAAAAATCCCGACGTCTGCACTATATGCCGTTCAGCATAATCCACGATGAGTGTCTTAGAGCCACAATGTGGGTGGAATGTTGCCGCAAAGGCGCTCAAATGGCAGACGAGGCGATACACGTGTATACTGATGATTCCAAAATAATGAAAGGCGTACTCAGATACGGAAATAAAAAAAATTCTGCAAGTTGCCAAACCACTGTAGTGTTTTTTAGCCCGAAGTAAAGCCTCAAAGATAATGTATAGGTCGTACAACCTTAAACTGACAAAGTTACCATTATCATTAAACAGGAAGGACTATAGGCTCATGATTGGTCAGTGATAGCAGTCTAAGTGCGGGTTGGAGAAGGAAATGTCCGTGCACGTCCTAGAAAGCTTCTAGTATTTGGCAAGAGAACTGAGTTTTTTTTTTTCGGACGTTGTGGCAGCGCACTGCCCTCAAGTGGCCCGATGAAACCAGGCTAATCCTGTTTTTGTTTTTTTTTTTTTAATTCACACATACTTTTATTTTTTATTTTTTTTTGTATCCTAATTCTTATTTATGTGTTATTTATACTTTTTTTGTTACCGAGTTTTTGAGAGGCAGTGGCTTCTTAAGCGCCGAGATCCAAAACCGCTCAGCAACAGAGAAACTCATCAGCTGAGAAATATAGATTCACAAAATACAATAGATTAAAAGTATAAATATAATTTTTTAATTATTAAGAGAAGATAGAACCGTCTTTTTTATGGCAAAGAGCGAGTCTGAAACATCAATTATTCTCGAGTGAGAGTTATAATCTTCACACAAACATTGAAAAGGTATAGCCTTTTATAGCAATGGTCCCGTTTTTTGGTAGGGGTTTTCACTTTGGTCGTTAAAGAAATGTTTGGTAACACTATGGGCTCATTCAACCTATGTGAGTTGCTCACGGACCGGTCAGTTCAACGTTATTTAACCTACCAAATCTATAACTGCCACTGACGACCAGAAATAACGTTCAAGTTAAACGCAAGCAAAGATTACAAAAATCATCAATTTTATATCACACTAATCCTTAACTATTTTTGCTGAAAATTTTACTTTGAGCATAATATTAGTAACAGTCTTTAAACAGCCGTTAATTATATATGTTCACTTAGATGCAAACAAACATTCATTAAAGTGAAATATAAACAGGTAATTAACCTAAAAAAACAAAAACTCAAAGCAAACTTTTTCTATAAAACGAAATTGAACCTCAAAGCCCATTTCAGACACTAAAAGAAAAAGATCTGCTAAAATCAGCCCCATATATGTAGCTGTTGACTCAACTGCGCACAAAATGTTGATTCTGTATTAACCCTTATAACAGTCTAATCAAAACAGCTTTCGGCCGCTGTTGCTGCGAAGAAAGGTTCATGCCGACTTGGCAGGTTCAACGGTGGTTAAACACACACGGAGTTCTCCACTACTATGGGTGCACACCTAATGGGCTGTTGGTTCTTCTTGAGGACGATGGTTCTGCAATGTTATCACATCGATGACCTCGCGCGGGAAGTCAGCGGGAATTTTCACAGACACTATGCGATTCAATGCAAACAAAGCTAAGGCTGGTGGAGAGGTCTAATTGTCTAGCCGTCACTTCCGCCAAAACTGAACTGGTTCTGTTCACAAGAAAATTATAAAATACCTGCATTGCAGCTGACGGTGATGGCGGGCACTATCTTAATGCTGAGAGACTCTGCTAAATATCAATGAGTAATTCTGGATACGAAGCTATCCTGAATGGAAAACGCTTAGGAGCGTGTAAAGAAACAACGGTGGCACTATACAGATGTAGAAGAGCTGTTGCGCGAAGGTGGGGACTATTACCGGATATTACCCTGTGGCTCTACACTGCTGTGGTTAGGCCAATCCTTTTATACGTGGCTTTGCTTTTGTGGAAGAGCTGCTATACTAAATCAAACCTACGGGCATTCCAGAAGATACAAAGAAGTGCTGTAGTCTGCGTAGGGAGTGATCTCTGCGTACCACACTTGCGGAAGCACTGCACACTATTTTTAATGTTTTAATTTTTTTCCCCAATAGACCTAATGGCTAAGCAATGCGCAGCTTTTTCTGATTTGCGGCTGCAAATCTGTTCGTAAGCCTACCCTGTCATTGCAGGCGGAGCCGCTGCAATTAACGAGGCCGTTGATCACCTGGGAAAAGATGTTCACGACTACAACAAAATAAGTATTTATTCTGAAATAATAGCGCTTGGTTCAGTCGTCGTAGGTCCAGGATATTAGAGAAGTGCAGCAAATCCCTTAGCGAGATTACAGAGCAAATTTCTCTTAGTATGGTATATGTGGATGCACACTCGTATATACCGGGCAATGAGTTAGCTGACGAATTGCAAGAGGGGGCACCTCCGTTCCGTAAGCTCTTTATGAAATGGATTTTCCTTGTTTAAGCGGATTTGAGATGGAAGAATCTTAAATCCTGTTATCAAACTAAGCTCATGAGGCCTTAATGAGTCGCGAAACGTACGATAAGTCTGCTTCTTTTTGGAAGGAGAGGCATATCTCTGGTGGTCGGACTTATGTATAAATTTCAATTTTTATTTTGCTCACAGCTATTTATTACCTTAAAACAAAGAAAATAATAGAGGCAAAAACAAAAAAGTTCAAAAAACCACAAACAGTCCAAACGTCAGTTTGCATTTTTATAGCAAAGCTGCAACCTTTTTTATCTTTATGATTTATCATTATTAGATGACGAAGTTAATAACTTACAAGTGTGAATAAGAATTGGAGCATGAAATGCGGTGACAACTGCGGTGACTAAAAAAATAAAAAAATAAAAATATGAGCAAAACAGATTTGCTATAAAATAATGAAACCAAAAAACGGAAATAAAAATGTCTACACTTTGGCAAATAATGATCGTATTCGCTAAAGTAAAACAAAAGAAAAGCTCCAACGCTAACAAAGAACAACTTGAGTGATAATATCCATAAAAAAGCAATGAGTAGCAAAGATTATTTTATTAGAGAAACAGATAATTATATGCATATACAGTACAGTCGGAAAGTATTACAACAAGATAAAAAAAGATATTGATGTTGAAATAGCCTCAGCATTGTATTTTTCCAAATTGAAAATGGTCAAGCGAAAGGAAATATCCATCGAAATACGAGCCCAAATTATTGTTTTGCAAAAAAAAACAGGGGAAAACTATCGAAAAATAGCCAAAATTTTGAAAATATTTGTGTTTAGTTCATACAACCATTAGAAGATATCGGGAAACTGGACAAGATACTAACAGAAAATGATCTGTTGGACCAAGAAAGACAAATCAAAGAATCGACAACAAAATATAAGCAATAAGTAAGGCCAATCGAAGGAAATCTGCATCATAAATACGTGCTGAAATCAATAAAGACTTGGATTCACCAATATCGCTCACGGCAGTCAAAGGCCGGCTTAATAAAAAAGGGATGATTCGACGCATTGCTGTCAGAAAGCCATTTCTATGGCCAGTAAATAAACAGAAAATACTGAAGTTCGCTCAAGCACATACTGACTGGACGATTGATCTGTGGAAATCAGTTTTATGGTCAGACGAATCAAAATTCGAACTTTTCGGTAGCCATAGGCGTCAATATGTTCGCAGAAACGTAAATGAAAGATTCAAAGCAGATTGATCAGTGGTGGTTTGGTGCTGCCTCAGCTACGCTGGCGTTGGTCAACTAAAAAAAATTTAAGGAATTATAAAAAAAGAGCAGTATCACAGTATACTCCAACGGCATGTAATACCATCTGTCATTAATTTGATTAGTCGTGGATTCATTTACCAACAAGATAACGATCCGAAACATACATCAAAACTTTGTACTTCTTATTTAGAACGAAAAAGGTCGCAGGTGACCTTTATACAATGGAGTGGCCACCACAATCCCCCGATTTAAATTCCATCGAGCTATTGTGGAAATAATTGGATCGATGTGTGAGAGATCTAAAGCCAACAAGCCTTCCTGACCTCTGGGATTGTTTGAACGAAGCGTGGTATAGTATTCCACATAATATACTTCAAAAGCTCAGCGAAAGAATGCCGAAATTGTTAGCTGCATTCATCAAAGCAAAAGGTGGCCATTTTCAAGAATATCGCTTAAAGTAACATACTGTTTTCTTATAAATTTTGATAGAACTTTCAGCAAAATTCATTAAAAATGTCTTCGGATAATAGAACTACATTGAATGTACAAAACTACTGCGAATATGTGACAAGTTTTCAATCTTGTTCTAATACTTTCCGACTCTACTGTATATATACATATATGTATATACTTTATAGCTTTTTAGGCGTCAATTGGGCGCCACGCGCCACATGCCACATGTTATTGCAAAAACTTCACAACAAATGTCAAAATTAAGGTTTTTACTATTCTACATACTTTTGCCTGCTTTTTATAAACAGAAGTTATTTGTTACCAAGCCGAATCATTACAGATTCTCAATCAATTTAATTGAATGGACTACATGGTCGCATGCCTAAGTTTCGACAGAGATCTTGGAGCCAAAGAGTGCGAAAATAGTAGAACATACTAAATTCGTATATACCGGTGGTTCCAAATAAAGGGAAGGAGTCGGATCAGCTATTTACTGTCTCGATTCAGAAATAAGTAGATTCTTCAGGATGACAGATCACTGTAGTGTCTTTGATGCGAAAACTTTAGCCTTGAAGAAAGTAGCAGAAGTTCTACATATATTGATAATCAGGCGAAAAGGCGGATGAGTTGACAAAGCAGAGTGCAGCACTGTAAGAATCGACGTTAGACGTCCCAATCCGTTTGTGATAAATTAAAAGGAGACGTAAGTAGGGCTGCACAATTTCTAACATCAAGTGCAAATCATACGACGTTAGTCACACAAAGTTGCTCGAATCCCTAATAAGAGAAGATTGAGGGCGCTCATGATGCGTATACTAACTGAACACTGCCTTCTGGCGTTAGTAAGGTTGTTAGTAAGGTCACGCTAGTAACAACAGATATAGGAAGTGCGAGCTGCAGAAAAAACGGTTGAGCAATTTCTGCTTTGGTGTCCTGCGCTCGCAAGGTGAAGGCTCCAGCTACTAGGGGCGGCAGAGCTGCTAGATCTCTCGGCAGCAAGCTAGGTCCTAGAAAACGTCTAGCAGTCGCCAAGCGAATGGCGTTATTTTATAACATAAGGCCTGATACCTGAATTGGTGTTTCTCCGTTTGGTCGTCAAACAAATTCTGATAATACTATGAACACATACAGTCTAGGTGAGGTCTTTACTGACCGGTCTTTCTACCTAACCTAACCTCAGTGGAACCAATACATCTGAAAATTTTTCACCATAATCGAATTTTATAAATTTAGCTATATAAAACAATCCAAAAAAGGTTTTCGAAAGAGTCCGATAATTCGAGTAGTTTAAGGAAATTTCGAACTTTTTTTTAAGACTGTTGTGAATTTTTGTAATTATTGCACTTTTGTAGAGAGAAAGGTTTACGGAAATTTCGCACTTTTCTTTTGGGAATGTTCTGAATTTTTGTAGTTTTTACAATTTTGTAGCCCAATCAACTTTTATTGATCAAAGTGCAAGTTATAATTCTCCAAAAATTCGTATTGATTTTTCAAATCTTTTTTTTATCCAAGGGTGTGTGTGGTATTTTCTTCTATATAAAAACTATGCGCTCTTCGTGTGGAAGAATATATTAAATACCCTTCTGAAAAAAGTTTTTAAAAATTAGAGCGAACTTTGAGAGACCTTTTACTTGTACTTTGCTTGACTAAAATTGATTGGGCTGAAAAACATCATAGGCAGAAAACTCTAAATAAAAAGTTCAAATTTTCCGTAAAATTTTTTTACGAATACTATAAAATGTAGATATGTTTTGCATACCTGAAAAAATAAAGCAGAAAGTGAAAATTTTCAAAATTTTCACACGGCGAAGGCTGTTAGATTATATTTCTGAATTTCACTTCTTCATCAGCTTGCTTTTCGGGAGCTGAGTTTTGAACTCGAAAATTCATATCCAACATTCATACTTCATACTGCTGCATAAAGTATTGCTTTTTGATGCTATTCCTTTTCAACACAATCAGATACATATGTATGTATATACTACTTTAACTTTAGGCTCATTCTTCGGAACTTGATCAGTGACATTGGATGTTCTCTAATTAGTTTTATATGAATATATGTATTCCATATTTTACTTCTAATTGTGTGGAATATTTTTAGCTCGCTCAACGGAACTTGATCAGTTACATTGGTTTTTCTCTAATTAGGTTTATATGAATATACTTCATAATTTAATCCTAATTGTGTGAAGAAATTTTAGGCTCGTTCCACAGAACTTGATAAATGAGATTTCTAATCATTGGAAGCATTGCCAATAATACACTGCTAGAAAATCACATTTCACTGATCAGGTTTTGTTAAGCGAGCCTAAAGTTATTCAACAAAATTTGGAATTTCGTAATTTTCTTTTAATATCAAGAACAAACAAAAAAATGTAATATAAAAAAATAAAAGCTGGTCTAGCACATTGAATACAAGAAAAATGAATTGAACGGTCGAAATTTATTAAAAAAAATTGCCGCTACTACTTTCGTGTTCGCTACTGTATTCGATTATAATACTGTGACATTTGGTAAAGGTAAGTAAGAGGCCATCGTCACAGCCAAAAAGACATACCCATGCTTAACTGTATTTTTTTTTATAATTTTTAAATAAATACATAATTCTTAAAAACCTTTCTATACAATTTTTATTAATTAATAGCAAATATTTAGCACATTACCTTTTAAATTTGGTTGTGTTTTCTGCAAACGAAAAATTTACCAGTTGAAAAAGTATTTGCTTTATTATTTAGACAAGCTGAAGTAATTGCCTTTTGGTTTCAATTCAAATATAATACACTTTTTATAATATATTTATTTATAAATTTGTTTAACTTTTCTGTTTGCATTCAAATTTCGACCAAATTATTAAAGCACCAAAAACAATCAAGCTTTAACGCCTCACGCACAAGAGGGCACACACACAAGCACACATTTCTCCGAAATCACAACATTGATTATAAGAAATACGAAAACAAAAACAAGTAGATTTTAGACTGACGTCTGCACAGTGGAACGTAGTTTGATAAATTTTATAAATTTGTTGTAAAACATTAAATACATTTGGAGAACGTTTCTTTGTTTTTGAAAATAGAATACATTTTTTTTACGTAAAATTAAAAAAAATATATTTGTAATGAATACAAATTTTTTATTTTTTTTTTGCTTGGTACAATTTTTTTGTTATTTTTAGTTATTATTAATTTATTTTAATTTTCATTACACTCACAGAAATTATTTTTTAAATTTATTCCCATACATATATGAAACACTGTGCTTTTTTTGTTTACATACACTTAAAAATTTTTTTTATATGGTGTGCCAAAATTTTTTAAAAGCAATTTTTTATGCTTTTGTTTATTTTTATTTCTTTTTGCTTGCACTTAAATTTTTCCTATGTTTATTTATTCTTTAGAATTTTTGAAAAAAAAATCGCAATGTGCTGCTGCTGCCACCTCTTTTTGCTTAATATGCTATTTTATCAAATTTTATAAATTTTGCAAACTTTGATGAACAAAAAAAAATTACCCACACGTTAATATGTTTCAGCACTTGCCGCTTGGTTGTTATTTTTTTAACAATAATTTTTATTTTTATTTTTTATTTCTTTTTTGCTTCTTTTATAGCTTCCTTTTAGTTGAGCACCGCCGTCTATATGTTTGTGTGGGCGCTTGTGCGTGTTATCGTTTTTTCTATTTTATTTCTTCAAACAAACGTATGATGTATGTGTTTGATTTGCGCACCTTTTTGTTGTTTTTGTTTTATATATGTATATACTTTTTTAATTAATAAAATTTTATTTACTCATTCTTTTTGTTCACCAACTTTTATTTTTGTTGCTTGTGTTGTACTTGCACTTGTCGTTGCTGCTATTAATTTTGTTGTTGTTGGCAAATACTGTTATCACTTAATTTCACCTGTATGTACTCAAATTAGTACATACTGACACACATATATGTATTTAGAAAACACGCACTCATTTGAGCCACTTAATTGCAGTGTGACTCTTTTTTATGCTTTTGCTGATAATTGTTATTTGTTTTTTTTTTTTTAATTTTTTTTATATTTGCTGTTCTCCAATAGTAAGAAGCTATGTATGTTGTTTCTTTAACTAGCTATTTCTGCTGCTGGTTTTAATTATATCAGCCAGTATGCTTGTTCTTCTAACATTGTTCATTATATTGAATGCATTTCAATTTTCTTTGTTGATATTAAATTCTGTGGCAGAAAAAAATTTATCATAGCTTCGAATTTCTTCCATGGCGGAACGATACAAGGTGGCAGCATGGAAGAGCTGATTATAAACCTTTTTTTATTTGATTTGATATTTCAACTTTCGGCGCCGTACGATTTTGACATTTGTCCATCGAATTTACAAAAACAAAGTACATGGGATTTTTATTTATGTTTGTAGGTATGTCACCATGCTGCCACCTTGTATCGTTCCGCCGCTATGATTTCTTCTCAAACACAACAGAGAATTTCGATATTTCGATGGTTTCTCTCGTGGTGCTCATATCTCCAAATACTCGTAAAGATCGCGAGCTTCCCGACATTGAAATTAAACGCTGTATTCATCGCAGTATTATATGTAGAGCTTACGCTGTCTCCTCAATATTCTCGCTCGTGCTCGTGAAAAAATTGTGAGCTCCATACAATACTGCCAATGTAGCGATTAAATTGAATGTCGAGAAGCTCGCAAAACTAGAAAAAGGTGACGGCCGGAAATCAGCTGATTGTTACTTTCTGAAAATGATTTGACACTTCAACATCCGGCGCAGTACGATTTTGACGTTAGTCCATCGGTTTACAAAAACAAAGTACACGGAATTTTTATTTATGTTTGGATGTATGTCACCGTGCTGTGGCCCTGTATGGCTCTGCCAGGTGCGAGTATTTCCAAAGTCGGAAATATCGCGAGAAGCCGATACTTGCGAAAGTTTTTTATGATAAGCTCTAAATATTAGGTATTAATGTCCGTTTTTTTGGTGCAAGCTCAAACTACAGTTAAATTTTACTAGAGTTTAACCTTGCCACTTGGGCCGTTTGTATGTTTGGCGACTAAAAAGGCAGGCAGTTTTGCTGTGAATATCCTCGACCTATATATTCCCCCAAAAATAAAATTAAATAGAGACAAAAAACAGGCCTTGAAGTGATCTGAACAAGATTTTGAACATATTCGATATTGGTTTGAAGCAGAAACGTATGCAATTTGCATAGAAAGAAGTGCTCTTCCAACATGGTAATCCATGACCGTACAAGCATGTCCGTGCTTGTGTGCAGTAACCAGGCCAAAAACTCAACCAGTGGGCTACCTGCTCTAGCATATTTACCAGCCTAAGCTCTCTCCAAATACTTTCTGATTCTATATCAAAAAACTTACTGGGTTAGGATTCGAATCAACTGAAAACGACACCACGCAAATAAATGAACTTTGTGAGAGACCTGAAAGAGAATTATATTTGATAGGAATAAACAATTAGAAAACACTACATATAAATTAATGTATCGAGCTAAAAAGTTATCATGTTGAGGATTTAAACTCGTATCGTTTTTGATATTTTAGGAAAATTACAAAATTTGCACACGGCGACGTTTATCAGGACATGTTTTTCAATTCCACTTCTTTATAAGATAGCTTTTCGGGTGCTGAGCTTTAATGTCGAGTACACCTGCATTCACAGTGGTGTTAAGACATATGCCTCTATCTACTCAGCCATTTCAATGTCCCGCTGTTCGCTATGTATTTTGCAATATATCTTTTTCCTATTCTAAATGTTTCTCAACCAATACTATGTGGAATATTTTTCGGCACATGAAAAAGTTCTTACATGTCAAAACTCGTTTTGCCAAAAAAAGGGAAATTTTTTTTGTCAACGAAAAACCAAATAAAGCTTGTACTTGCTGCACCCATATCTATGTGTAGCTCATACAGCTGTCGCTGGCATTACAGAAAAGGATTAAAACTATTCACTCGAGCATTACAGGGTCATTCCATATTTTCTTGACAACGTCCAGACACTGAGCTCTACAACAGGAAAGGTGTGCTTAAGAATGTAATTTTTGTTTGTTGAGAGAGCATTTCACTTTTCAATTGCCGGCTTAGTCCGAGGCAGCACAAGTTGACAAGATTTTGAGTTTTTGATTTATATATAAGCTCCCAGGGAAATATAATTCGTCACCTTGGCCCTGTATGGTGATATCAAGTACATACTTCGTGGTGTGCGCGTTCACTTCAAAATTTTTACTACACAAAAAGAAACGACGCAAGTAAAATCAACTAATCGGGTTTGTTGTTCTTGAATTAGCAGATATTCGTTAACACCGATCGCATTATGGTTAATTCAACCGAGTTCTTTGTCAAGCGAACCAACTTGTTTAGTTATTTCAATAGGAGAGAAACTGTTGATCTCAAGTAAAAGTTACAGGTTCTAGATCAATTTAATTGATTTTCTGTTAAACGAACTGATTTCATTTGTCATTTCAACAGCGAACAACTATCGATATTATGCAAATACAACAGCTAACATTCGATAGAAACTTACGCTCACCGCGCTCCCTTTTCTGTTTTTATGACCCTGTAATTTCAAGACTTTACTTCTATTCTAATGTTGCTGAAAACCTGTTATTTTAACACTTTTCCTAGGCATTCAAAGGGTCACAGTAATAATTATTACCATAAAAGATCAGAAAATAAACGACGAGTGCCGATAACTTTAGCATGGTTCTGTTCCAGTACTTGACCTATCACGGAATTGTGGTGGTTTTTAGATTAACCAAGCTTAAAACCACACTAATGAGATCCAATAAGTTGCATTTCTGCTTGTCTCAGCCTTTTGTACAATACTCTAGATCAGGGGTCTGCACTATTGTGCTCTCTTTGCATATGCGAATGGATAATCACTTTCAAATTTTGGAGACCTATGCTGTATATCATTGGTCACCAAAATTTAAAATGTGGCTTTGTTGGTGAGAGTAAAATCATCGCAGTGGTTTAGTCGTAGATTAACGAGCAACGAGGTAATGCGTAATAATTAACAGTACTTCAAAAAGAACCGGATTACATAATTTCACTTATTATTTTTTAAAATATTGAGAATTCGTCATAGCTTAATCGACTCAATTCATGTTCTTAACATTTCCGGTATACCTATTGGTGGGTCTGTAACATTTACTTTTGGTATTTACGAACGTTTGCTGGGTTGCAAGGGTTTGCGTATCGCCATACTTTCAAGAAGTTGCCTGGGCAATTTATAGCTACTCCAAGCCAATTGCCAGCCTCACCTTCCCTAAAACCTATTAATTTAGCACCCTAGGGGATCTAGCGACCCTAAATTCCTCTCGGAAGGCTGGAGTTCGATAACTTGAAGGCTTCAACGTGGTCATATCATTTCGTTACCGCGGTGGTCGGACAAGTACCTTAATGGTGATATTTTCCGCAACGTACTGACCAAGAACCATCAAAATCGATAAAACTTCCCTTAACCTTCGGTTAGTTGTTGTGAATTTTCAAAAAATGTCTCTAAAAATTATGTTTTTTGTTATTGTTGTATTATCGCCGAAACTCTCTCATTAAGTATTTACGGCAATTGTAAAGCTCCTACTTTACTATGGGGTCCTTGTTTTGTAGCAGCCAAACAAAAAAGTATGTATACCAAAAAACTATAGCAGATTATTAATGATTATCATAACGCGAACACTTAAAACTACCTCGACAGAAGAGTTGCATGCCATTGTGCGCAGAACTATTTGCCAAAATATAGCGCTAGCAACTGCAGCGATGTTAAGGCCTCCGGGCAGCTTGAGTGCCGACAGTATGACCATAACAATATAGCGTCATTAAATAAAGGGCGAACGTATTACATGGTATTGTGTCTGAGCTTCGGAAGGTATCTGTACACATGTATACCGATTGTTCCAAATTAACGGAAGGGGTCGGGGCTGCCGTTTACTGTGTCGATCCAAAAATAAGTAGATCTTACAGGCTGCCAGATCAGAGCAGTGTCTTTCAGGGTGATATTGTAGCCACCGCAGCAGAAGCTTCCGAAGAAGCGCGTTTAAGCTGCAGTCGCGTCAATTTATATATATATTGATAGTCAGGCGGCGATCAAGGCAATAATTTTGCAGAGAAGGATTCGCTCAAGACAGACCATACAGCCATACTGGGTTCCGGTAACGAAAAGGCCGAGTAGTTGGCAAAGGAGGGCTTAATGTGGACAGAAGCGCAGAAAAACAAAATTTCTAAGACCATGCGAAATCTACGACGTTAAACTCACAGACTTGCTCGTATCTCTACATGCTTATAAGTAAGGCCTCGTCGGTAAAATCAGATGTAGAAAGTGCAAGCTGCATTAAGAAATGGCTGAGCATGTTCTGCTGTTGTTTTTGTAGCGATAAGGACGCTCCACGAAATTTAGGTTTGTTAGTTGCCTCTTACGACAGGCATACCTGCCGTGGGTATATTCTAAGCCCCACAACCCTATGGAGGAGAGAAAGTTCTGTGCATGCGGCAGGTCAATGCTCCAGCTGTTAGGGGCAGCAGAGTTGCCAGATCTCGAGGCAGCAATTAGGCTAGGTTTTAGAAAACTTGTAGTATTGGCCAAAAGGACGGAGTTATTTTATAACACAAGCCTTGGTATCTAATGTGGTTTTTCCGTTTAACTGTCAAAAAAATTCTGGTAACACTACTGACACATTCAGTCTATGTAAGGTCTTTATTGACCGACCAGTTCAACGCCAATTAACCTGTTGCCACATGTGACTGTAAAAATATAGTTGTTGTTTTTTTTTTAGTCAAACACCTTTTATGCACTTTCCTTTTTGCAACAAGTAGAATTCGATTATTTACTATAGTTTTTTAGTTAATTTAAATTTCATATGGTTGAAATATTTTAAAAAATGTTATACACAAAATAATTATAATGCCATTTTTGCCAAATTTAATATTCCTTTGTCACTGCAATCTACTAAGTGGTTATTTTTGCTTTTTATTGCTATCTCTGTCTTGTACCGGATCTTACCGCATACGGCAACATACATACAACTAAAACGACATAACATCAGACGGCAGCTCGTTTTTGGTTGCCTTGCTTGCGACTTGGATTAAATGCGTAAGCGTGCATCACGCGCTTTAAACTTATTATTATTGGTTTTTTTGCCTGTAATTTTTATTATTGCAGCTGTTCTTATAGTAACTGATGTTTATATATTTATTATGATTATTATTTTTTTTTAATCCAGCATTTTTAACAAAATATATTTTTTAAAGTTAATAACTTTTCTTGCATTTTTTTTAGCAGAAAATTGTCGTTGTATATTAGCACAACAATTTCATACAACTCGATACGCGACTTTATCTATGCAGAAAGACGACAGAGATTGATGCTGCTGCTGACGATGACGACGATAACAAAACGACGATGACGATGACGTTTACTATGACGACGCGACGGCAACGACGAGACAACTTCTATTACTTTTACTGCTTCACTGTTATTGCTACTGCAACTTCACGAATTACCAATTGGTTATATGTATATATATTTTTTTGTTTTTGTTGCTCCCACACAGGGCTTATTGGAATAAAACCGACAGCGGCGACCGATAACAATATTTGCTGCGCGCAATTTTCAAAAAACACGACAACGATAACAACGCTTATGTTGCATGCTAGCCGGCATAAACAAGACTAAATGCGACAAGCGTACAATGAGAGCGTAATGGTCGACAAATTGTATTTTGGTGAGACACGACAACGTCGAATGAATGAGTGTACACACTAATACCAACACAAAAGAAAATAACACAAAAAAGCCAGAGATGTTATATGCTATATGTAAGGCAACGTCATATGCTGGAAAATCGTACGTACATTGAGAGTCAAGATTTGTGTTGGTGTGTGTAGTGAATATGTGTTTGTTTGGTATTTGATAGAGTCAGTGGAGCAGAGTCAGCATCAAACGCAATAGGCGGCTTGAGAGTACAAAATTTTATAAGCATACATATAGGGAGATGGCATGATTCCACATACACACACTCATAGTTAGCAAGCATGCATTTTATTCTGATGTAGGTACTCACACACAAAAAAAAATAAAAACAAATAAACGACTCTTCATATAATTTATTTCGAAATATATTCGAACTTCCGATTCAATAGCTCGCAGTAAGTGATGCCATATGTGAAGATTCATTTAAAAATTTAAAGAGTTATTTGTTGGCTATCGTTTATATCGTAAAGTAACGGTTTTACAGTATAAATTTTAAATTTGAATTACGCCGACTGCGAACGGCATCTGCAAAGCAGCTGAGTTTTCTCTAAAAAGCTTTTCATTGCAAAAAAATACACTCGGAGTGTTTGCCAAATTACTGCCGAGGGGCTTGAAAGCACTTTTCCTATTGAAAATACTGTTCTCTAAATGTTTGATGTTGCTTTGCCCGGGAATTGAAACCAGGATTTTCGGTGTGGTAGGCGATTGTGAAGAAGTTTGGAGAAGGATTCGAATCAACTGGAGTCAGGGAGCAGCGTTAAGAATTGTCTAGCGCTTAGAGGCAGCGTTCGATCCAACCGACCTGGAAAGTGTGAGCTTGGCATGTGTTTCAAGAGTTTTGCGGGCAGAAACCTCAGTACACTCAGAGAACAAATCATTCTAAAACGATCGAAACAAGTTCAAAATTAAGATCATTCATTGACAAAAGTCTGCTAAGTACGTTGTTTCTAAACTCATGAACGATGGGCTTGTTTTAAGAACAGTTTTCCCAAGCACACCGTTCGTATTTTATGGTCAGTTGGGTATTAATGTGAGAACCTTCTGTGCTCATTTCAAGCTCTACCTGGGCTTGATTTAAGATTTTTCATTTTCACGCTTCGAGAATGATTTGTGGGCGATTTAAAAGTTTTCGGTTTAGATTCAAGAGAGGCTTTGTGCTTGATCATTGGTGGGTGTGGGAAGGTAATTTTTTCAATTAGTAGATATCAATTTATTAATTTTTTTATTAATAATAATTTTTTTGTTATTAATAAAAAGTATTAATAATAAAAAAACTATTATTAAAATCCAAAAGACATATATTTCTCTTAATGAGAAATTCTTCTTATTTGATGATGCAATCTAAATATATACTTAAAACATTTCATAACAAGTTTGAGAATTACCTGTGCATATGTGAATGGAAAATGAAACTGAAAGAAAAAAAGAGTTAAAAAATAGAAGATAAAAAATTGTTTTAAAAAACTTCAGAGTTTGGCGGTGTGGAACTCGCGCCACGCCATCGCAACCGCAACGTCATGGCCGCTGGGCTACTACAACTGTTTGATATGTTGGCCAAATGTTGTATTTAACATTTTAGTGCAAACGAATTGTACCGTTTCTTTTTTCTTAAACTTAACTTAAGAACATTGCACTTAATTTAAGAACATTCGCTCTCATTAATAGAACATTTGTTAATAATTTAAGACCAGCCATTCTCTTTTCAAGGAAATGGTGTCAGTTCAAGAACAAGGTTGTTGTTTTAGGAACAGGACTTTCGTGTTTCAAGAACAAAAAAGTAAGAACATGAAAAGCTTGAATTTAGTCCGGTGGTGCTGTATTTCAGAACGGCGTTTTTCTCTGAGTGTACAGCAATGAGTATGAGGAGGAAGTAGTTTTAGAAGGAAGAATGAAGCAAGCACTTATAGCTATCGGAATGACAATAGATTGATCCCTTTCTGCGACTTCCGTTATTTTCAACGATCAACAACCAACTCATTTTTTATGCTGTCCACATTGTGAAATGTTTGAGTTAACTCTAGTTCAACCCGAAGTTTTCGCATTTTAACTAAGAGGAGAAATAAAATTAAGGCCAAGTAGCCAAAGTTAAATTGATTATCTTTGTTTTATAAGCAGTTGTAAGCTTGTTTTATGGGTTTTCTGCCTCTCAACACAAATATAAGACTGTGAGTCGTCGTGGTTATGAAAAATAGTGTCCCCTTATTCTTCAACTAAACATTTTATTAAAAATAAAGAGAGCTTATACCAATTCATCTGGCAGCACCCCCATATTTTGTTTATTCTGAGCACACACTCATAAAATTGCTCACATCCGTTGGACACATAGTTATGAGTACTTGGCTGTACCGGTATTTTGTAAATCGAGAATATGAGCGTCATTTTCAACGTAATTTCGAATTCTTATTGGATTTCATACAAACATAAAAGAAACGCTAAACGATACTCAACTTTGGTATTTCGCTCTGAGCGCGATTACTTTAGTGCGTGCTTGTGTTAGTTAGTTCAAAATTATTCCGTTATGTGTATATGTATTTTGTTTAACAAATATTAGCAATGAGTCAAATATTGTTTATTAGTTATCGTACTCAACACTTGACTTTTTGTTCTGCTCACATAAAAATTTTGCTATAGTACATATCGATAAATAATAGCAAATTTATAAACGCGTTTATGGCTTAAAATTATTAGCAAGAAAACAGCGCATATTTTGGCGATGAGTAATAAATATAACAGAGAGATGGAAGTTAGAACTAGTTTTTCAAGAAAAATATTTGCTTTTAAAAATCACGCGCTCTATGTTTGTTATAATCATATCGTATTTTTATAACACTTATGTATGTATTTAGTAGATGCGGTATATACATAGATTCCAGTATCATTGCAGATAACGGTGTGATAGGCTTTAAGAGCATGCTGGCAAGAAAACATACCAGTATTAATATTACAGTTAATATGTGCTTGTAGCCATTATAGCTAAGTGCATTTATTTATAACAGCTGTATAACAGTTTCCTATGAACTAACAGAGGACGGTTATGTTAAATTCAAGCAATCGTTTCGAAAAGGGGTCAGTGTCAATACTTGTTATACTCAGCGTGCTTTGCACACAGAGTATATTAACTTTGATTGGATAACGGTTGGTTGTACAGGTATAAAGGAATCGGGATAGATATAGACTTCCATATATCAAAATCATCAGTATCGAAAAAAACTTTGATTGAGCCATGTCCGTCCGTCCGTCCGTATGTCCGTTAGCACGATAACTTGAGTAAATATTGAGATATCTTCACCAAATTTGGTACACTGGCTTATCTGGGCCCAGAATAGGTTGTTATTAAAATTGAGCGAAATGGGATGATAACCACGCCCACTTTTAATATATATAAAATTTGTAAAACACAAAAACCTGATAATTTAGTAAATAATACACCTAGAAAGTTGAAATTGACATGTGGACTGATATTGAGACTCTTGAAAAAAATTTTTTAAAATGGGCCTGGCACCGCTCACTTGTGATAACCTAAATTTTTCAAATATTATTAATCATAAATCAAAAATCGTTAAACCTATCGTAACAAAATACTATAAGGAATGCTTTGGAGAAAAATTTACAAAATCGGTTAAAGACCTCGCCCACTTTTATATAAAAGATTTTTAAAAGGGTCGTAGACGAAAATAATAAGCTATAACTTAGAAAAAAGAGTTTTGAATCAACGGTAGTTCACTTATCAAGTTTTATTGTAAGAGGAAATGGGGAGACATTTCTTTTTTTTAAACGGGCGGTGCCACGTGTAATGTATAAAAGTAATTTATCTGAAATGAAATGTACAATTGAAGCTCACGCTGAGTATATAATGTTCGGTTACACCCGAACTTAGACACCTTTACTTGTTTTGTCTTGGTTTGACCGTTTGACCAAAGAAGATGACGTAAATCCAATTCATTAATTAATTAGCTTACCATCCAAAAAATGCAATGGACCAAGCAAGAAGGGAAGATAACAAGTAAGGAGGGCTAAGTTAGGGTGTAACCTAAAATTACATACTCAGCTGCCAAATTGCAGCTTGCAAAACTTTTAAATTACCTTATTTTAGAAGTGGGTGGTGCCACACCCATTGTCCAAAATTTTAAAAATTTTCTATTCTGCGTCATAAGGTCACCCACCAAGTTGCATCGCTTTAACCGTCTTTGGTAACGAATTATCGCACTTTTTCCGTTTTTCGAAATTTTCGATATCGAAGGAGCGGGCGTGATTATAGTCCGATTTAGTTCATTTTAAATAGCGATCTGAGATGAGTACCCAGGAATTTACATACCAAATTTCATTATGATACCCAAAAATTTACTCAAGTATCGTGTTCACGCGTATGGACCTTTACGCGTTGGCGATAGCGAGTACCGAAGAAGATTTGACGAGCTTTACGCAGACATCAACATTGTGCAGCGAATTAAAATGCAGCGGCTGCGCTGACTAGGCCATGTTATGCGAATGAAAGATCACGCCCCGGCTAAGAAAGTGTTTCCTTTGGAACCCACTTATGGAAGCAGAGGGAGAAGGCGGCCATCACTCCGCTGGAAGGACCAGGTGGAAAACCATTTAAACTCCCTTGGTGTGACCAATTGGCGCCAGTTGGCAGAGAGAAGAAGCGACTGGCACGTCTTGTTGGACGGCCATAACCGTTTAAACGGTTAAGCGCTAATTAAGTAAGTAAGTGTGGTCAGGCCTACAGTTTCTTCCAATGTGTTTCTTTTAATATCGACAAGAGATAGGTAGCATACAAACGTCTGAGAAACTGCTTTATTTTGATCGTCTCTTACTCGTTGCCTCAAGCGCTGCCAGCGAGGGACTTGAGGATTTGGTTACAACTCGGAACTTTAGGCACAGCTGCGTCTGGGTGCATGCCGAAATGTGGATACCCATCCGGTAGTTTTGGGTGTGGGACAATCACTAGCGTAAAGACATCACTAGCGTAATAACCAATATGGTCCAATATGGTCGACATTTGAGACGACAACGTTGTGAATAAGTCGCTAAAAAGTTGGCCGGTTATAGTGCCAAAAGTGAAAAAACTAGAAAGACTAGGGATATACCTGTTTAATTTATAGCAAAGCTTATTATTGGGAGCGCCTGAACCTGGTGCTATTATCTTGAAATGATCAGCGTAGGACACAATAGTTAGTCTTTCTTGTGGGGAAGGGAGCTTCGATATGCTTAAGATAAACAAAAGTGTGAATAGGAAACCGCTCTGCGGCACCCCTTGTATAATTATTTTTGGTTTTGGTGTAAGGTTCCTGAACTAGACCGATGCCTGCCAAACACACAGGTAATAGTCATTTTACATTTTCTAGCAATGACGATAGTGGACAGAGACAGATTGAAAATGAGCGCCAGGTATTTAAATCCCTCACTGCCAATGTTTTAATCCATCGGTAGGGAAATTCCATCCGGGCCTACTACTTCTCTACTTTATACGGATTTCCGGAATTCTTCCAGTGGGACAAAAGTGATCCGACGTGGATTCAAAGATTTTGCAAAAATCATGTTATTTTTGGCGAACATCGTCGGGATTGGGATGGCAGCTAAAACCGTTTCTTTGTATACTACCTTTCCGTTTTTGAATTTGATGAAATTGCGTCGCTCAGAGGTGTAGAGTTCGGCTGAACTCTCAAACGAGAGCAGCTTGGGTAGTTGGTCTAATGACAATGTTAGTATCGGGTGCCAGTTTAAACAGTTGACAAGTATTGCGGTAACGATGGAGATGCCTGGCGAGCTTTGACAACTTCCTACCAAATGGGCGGGGGCGTCCCCATTTATCGTGCAGAATGCCGCTCATCTGTCAACTTGCATTTTTACCATTTTTATCACGCCTATATCAACTGGAGGAGTAATTTCTCCCTTATTGATGTTGTTGATTTCTAAATCGAACCGCCTGACCGGACAATTTTTCCTTAAAGTCCTTTGACACTGTCCCTGCGGCCTATGTCAGGATCAAATCGAATATATTGCACAAAATGATGGGAGATAAATGCGAGTCCACATGCATTTCTCTTGCGCGATCTTTTCTAAGGATACTGTAGGCGGAGCAGGTCTGTAAAGCAGATTCGCGGTAGTCTTAGTCTTTTGGTATTCTGAAGTGCAACGGGAAGACATAGTCACTTTGGCGGTGAGAGACGGGTGAGCACGCCGTCCTGGTATAAGGCTAGGTCGAGCTTGTTGTTGGGAGAATGACGTAGTGCGCAGTGTTGTTGGATGCATGACCTGGCAGCACGGTGCAACACAGCACCCGTCGCAGTATTTCCGTTGCTGAGGCCAAAACATCCATGAAAATGGCATCGAGCAAGACAGGGACTGTATTGTACAGATGTCGCCAACGTAATTGTGTACTGGCAAACGGTAGACAAGGCGACAGAGACTAGGAGTGTAAATTCTCTGACCTACTCGTGAGCTGGTGTTGGAATGAAGGAGGGAAGACGGCAGGGCTGCTGATTGGCTTTGTTCCCAGGTATGGCGCGTAGATAGTAGTAATGGGGGTGGCCCAGTAAGCTGAAGGCGCCGCAGAACGCTACCGACCACAGGTCTTTGTTGTGGCTGGCTGGAGAGAAGCGCTCCTAGTAAGTAGTGGGGGCGAAAAGGCATAAACCACTGAAGGACGTCCAGGGCGGACACAGCAAAATTCCACAAAGGTTTTAAAGAAATGGCGTGTTCGACGAATGTTGAGATCTAGCTCTGAACACAACCTTCGATAAAACCATATACTGACATGGGTGCGACTTTCCTTCATATATTCGATTCCAGCATACACAGCAAAACCACGTCCCTCGGCCTCGGGTAGGTTCAACACCTACCCGGAACAAGAGAGTATGAAGCAGTCCCGCTGTAATGATCTTTTTTAAGGATGACAGTTGGCAACTAATTAAACGGGCTTACATTTAAGATCTCATCACCTCTGACTAGGTGGCCAAAGAATCATTAGGTGGATATGTTTAAAAATTCAGTCCTGAATTCCAGCATGGCTGCCTCTGTACTTAACGTTAAGCCATTTTTGAAATCATCCGAGAAGACTTTCACGCCAAAAAATAACACCACGTGAAGTCGAAAAAAGAAATACCAGCTCGTCCCCACGGGTCCATTGCGAGGTTGCTGAAGGGTAAAGGCACGAACCCCACAAGATGGAGGGTCGAAATATAATAAGGGAAATGTAGAAAAAGAAAATGAAATCAGGGAGGTTTGGGAAATGGTAAAAGAACAAATTGAGGCGACAAAGGAAAGCGAGGAAATATTTGAAATAAGTAGTCAATGTTTAGCCAAAAGAAAATAGGAGAAAATCTCCTAGTTATAACTTTAATAGAAAATGAAATTTGCATTTTTTCGCATTGTATAATAAAATTAGATTTTAAATAATTATTTTCCTTTCCCTGCATTAATGATCTTTCTGGCGCCTTAGTCATAAGCTACTTCTATTACATTCAAATAGAACAAAACAAAGGGCATTAATCAATATTTTCTTTAGTTTATGATGGGAAAACAGTTGATGTGAATTCGAGGAAACAATAATTGCACCCTCTGAATAATAGATTGGAACAGAAAACTAGTATAATAATATGTACATGAAGGTGGTTAACTTTAAGGCGATATTTTATTTTCTATCTGGCCGAAAAACAAATAAATTTTAAATAAAAATATTACTTAAAAAAAGATTGGGAAATTTGCCTAAAGACATTTATTTTTATTCTCAGTTGAGCAGAGCTCACACAGTATATTAACTTTGATTGGATAACGGTTGGTTGTACAGGTATAAAGGAATCGAGATAGATATAGACTTCCATATATCAAAATCATCAGTATCGAAAAAAAATTTGATTGAGCCATGTCCGTCCGTCCGTCCGTCCGTCCTTCCGTATCTTGATGAAATTTGGTATGTACGTTCCTGGGCACTCATCTCAGATCGCTATTTAAAATGAACGATATCGGACTATAACCACGCCCACTTTTTCGATATCGAAAATTTCGAAAAATCGAAAAAGTGCGATAATTCATTACCAAAGACCGATAAAGCGATGAAACTTGGTAGGTGAGTTGAACTTATGACGCAGAATAGAAAATTTGTTAAATCTTTGGACAATGGGCGTGGCACCGCTCACTTTTAAAGGAAGGTAACTTAGAAGTTTTGCAAGCTTTAATTTGCCAGTCGTTGAAGATATCATGATGAAATTTGGCAGGAACGCTACTGCTATTTCTATATGTATGCTTAGTAAAAATTAGCAAAATCGGAGAACGACCACGCCCACATAAAAAAAAATTTTTTTAAGTCAAATTAAAAAAAAAAAAGTTAATATCTTTACAATATATAAGTAAATTATGTTAGCATTCAACCACAGTAATGATATGGTGCAACAAAATACAAAAATAAAAGAAATTTTCAAAATGGGTGTGGCTCCGCCCATTTTCATTTAATTTGTCTAGGATACTTTTAATGCCATAAGTCGAACAAAAATTTACCAATCCTTGTGAAATTTGGTAGGAGATTAGACTCTAGGACGGTAACGGGTTTCTGTGAAAAAGGGCGAAATCGGTTGAAGCCACGCCCAGTTTTTATACACAGGCGACCGTCTGTCCTTCCGCTCGGCCGTTAACACGATAACTTGCGCGAAAAACGATATATCTTAACTAAACTTAGTTCACGTACTTATCTGAACTCACTTTTTATTGGCATAAAAAATGGACGAAATCGGTCCATGACCACGCCCACTTTTTCGTTATCGAAAATTACGAAAAACGAAAAAATGCCGTAATTCTATACCAAATACGAAAAAAGGGATGAAACATGGTAATTTGATTGGTTTATTGACGCAAAATATAACTTTAGAAAACAACTTTGTAAAATGGGTGTGACACCTTCCATATTAAGTAAAATAAAATGAAAAAGTCCTGCAGGGCGAGATCAAAAGCCCTTGGAATCTTGGCAGGAATACTGTTCGTGGTATGACATATATAAATAAATTAGCGGTACCCGACAGATGATGGTCTGGGTCACCATGGTCCACATTTTGGTCGATATCTGGAAAACGCCTTCACATATACAACTACCACCACTCCCTTTTAAACCCCTCATTAATACCTTTAATTTGATACCCATTTCGTACAAACACATTATAGAGTCACCCCTGGTCCACCATTATGGCGATATCTCGAAAAGGTGTCCACCTATAGAACTAAGGCCCACTCCCTTTTAAAATACTCATTAACGCCTTTCATTTGATACCCATATTGTACAAACGCATTCTAGAATCACCCCTGGTCCACCTTTATGGCGATATCTCGAAAAGGCGTCCACCCATAGAACTAAGGCCCGCTCCCTTTTAAAATACACATTAACGCCTTTCGTTTGATACCCATATTGTATAAACGCATTCTAGAGTCACCCCTGGTCCACCTTTATGGCGATATCTCGAAAAGAAGTCCGCCTATAGAACTAAGGCCCACTCCATTTTAAAATACTCATCAACACCTTTCATTTGATACCCATATCGTACAAAAAAATTTTAGTTTCACTCCTGGTCCACCATTATGGCGATATCTCGAAAAGGCGTCCACCCATAGAACTAAGGCCCGCTCCCTTTTAAAATACACATTAACGCCTTTCGTTTGATACCCATATTGTATAAACGCATTCTAGAGTCACCCCTGGTCCACCTTTATGGCGATATCTCGAAAAGAAGTCCGCCTATAGAACTAAGGCCCACTCCATTTTAAAATACTCATCAACACCTTTCATTTGATACCCATATTGTACAAACGCATTCTAGAATCACCCCTGGTCCACCTTTATGGCGATATCTCGAAAAGAAGTCCACATATAGAACTAAGGCCCACTCCCTGTTAAAATACTGATCAACACCTTTCATTTGATACTCATATCGTACAAACTCATTCTAGAGTCACCCCTGGTCCACCTTTATGGCGATATCTCGAAAAGAAGTCCACCTATAGAACTAAGGCCCACTCCCTTTTAAAATACTGGTCAACACCTTTCATTTGATACCCATATCGTACAAACAAATTCTAGAGTCACCCCTGGGCCACCTTTATGGCGATTTCGAAAAGGCGTCCACCTATAGAACCATGGCCCTCTTAAAATACTCTTTAATACCATCCATTTGATACACATGTCATACAAACACATTCCAGGGTTACCCTAGGTTCATTTTTCTACATGGTGATTTTCCCTTACTTTGTCTCCATAACTCTCGACTGAGTATGTAATGTTCGGTTTGGCCCGAACTTAGCCTTCCCCATTTGTTTATTTAAATTTTAATCTTGTTTTTTTTTTACTTTACTTCATCTTAATTAAATTTAACATTTTTTTTTTACTTTACCTAACCTAAGTTAATTTAATTTAGTTGAATTTAATTAAATTTATTTAATTTACTCTTGTTTTTTAATTAAATTTTATTTATTTTAGTTGTTTTTCGATAATATTAAACAATTTTTTTTATTTGGCTTTATTTCATAATATTTTAATTTATTTTTTCTTATTTTATTATTATTTTTTAATTTACGTTATTTTATTTTATTTTATTTTCCGACTCTCTCGCTATATTTCCATTTGCTCGAGAGAATTCCTTTGCATGAGGCCTGCTGGTTTTCTCGGAGCCGAGTGTAAAAATGTTTGGCATTGGTAGTGGTGCAGTTTTTTAAATTCATATTTTGGCGTTTTTTTTTTTTATATTTGTTTAATGGCCTGCTTGAGAAGACCTATCGATTCATACATATTTGTTTATACCTTAAAATTATAGTTAACCCGCAGAAGAGGTGGACAAATTTTAAATTGCCTATTTACAATTTCTGAACCGCCTACAACTCATTCAGTTAAGAACGTGGTCGAAAGATATGCAAAGGTGGGCAATCTCCATTTTGTGACATCAGTATGTAAAAAGCTCTACATTCTAGAGCTGGATTCGATTAGATTTTTTTAAGAATCGACTTTTTCGATTCGATTCTAGAAAAAAATCGATTTAATCGAAAAAATCGAACCAAACAAAGTTTATTTAAAAATTGCTTATTCTTTGTAACAATGTACTTGCTTACGCACTTAACCATTTACACGGTTTTTCCCGACAAATAAAGCTTTACAGTTTCTCTCTCGTTTCGTTGCCTGCCGACAAAATTGGAAACATCAAGGGATGCTACATGGGTATGGAATGAGATAATTACTATAGTCTTTACCGAAATTTCATACTTTTTGCCCTTTTTTGAATCTTTTATTTCAAAATGTAGGGAAACCAACCTTGGGAACATTAACCAAAACACTTTCTTTTTTAATACTTATTATTACAATATGTATAATGTTCTCGCTTCGTTTACGGCATTCCCTGCAAAAATCGTTGGATCATGTGGTTCACTGGAGTATTTACCATTATACTCCACTGTAATGCAGCAATGGACCAACTCATGTTTCTACACGAACATATTGTAAGCTGACCATTGCTCGTTTTTAACGATTGTAATCACTACACGATGTTTATTGGACTGTGGGTACTCCATGGATTACTCTGATGCAATGCGGAGCTGGAGTATATGGTCCAGTCCTAGGACATCGCAATGTTAATTGTATATTTTTTGTATGAATTGTGGTTAATTTTGGAGCACTCGGTTGGTCCATAGCGAGTACTCCATACATGCATGCATGGCGTACTTGCGATTTTTGCAGGGTTAGAATCGCTACGTCATTAAACAATATTCATGTGCGTGGAGAGACTGTAATATCACGTTTTAGAAAAAAAAAATATTTTTTTTTAATTTGTGACACACCGTCTTACGTTTCTTTTTCTTGCGATAGCTCCAGACTAATTTAATATAATTTCTTGGGTAATGTACGTGAATATTTGGGTATCATTTCGATATTTCTTTTGAATCAGTTTAGCAGTGTTCGGTAAAAATTCATTATGTATACGAAAAGTGTTCGACTTGTTCTTATTATCGGATTGTTATCGACATATTATTGGTTGGTATACTATTTGTGAATTATCGATGTTTTACCGTTTTATTATCGAGCTGTTATCGATTCTTCGTTGAAAAAATAGCCATTTATTATTGCTTTTTATGGATGTAGAAAAAAATTTGAAATAGCCATACTATCGAAAAATGTCGATTTCGATTACAAAACGATGAATTTTCCTATTTTTCGATTACAAAATTTCTGTTTGGACATCTAGTGCTCCAGCGAAACAGCGTGGTTGAGGGGGGTCATAATAAGAGGAACTATAGTCCAAAAGAAGAAGTGGGGAGTCGCCTGAAGCACTTTTCGATACGTATTTTCTATCGGGAAATGATTCAGAAGAGCCATCTTCGCGAAGATCGAATAGGTCATGCTATATATCCGAATAGAGCGATCGTTGAGTAGCTTAAATTAATATTCAAATTAATCATTTACCCACTTCTTGGAGAACTGCTCGTCTACAGCAACCCAAAGTGCATTAGAGTGTATGCAATCCCTGGAAAAATTGGTATAGGAAGAAATGTGCATCTATGTTTTGGTCTTGCGTATGAAAAAGCGCATGAGCTAGCTAAATAGGACGCATCCGTCGAAGCTTGCAATCAGATTGCGTAGTTCTTAAAATCTTAGACTAACAAAGTTATCTTATCATTTAAAAGTAGAGACTTTAGGCTCATTGCGGGTATTTTGACTGTGCACTACCTTCTTGCATCACATGCTATTAAATTAGGCATATAGTCAGTAATAGAAGATGAGTAAGTGTGGACTTGACGAGGAAACGATTGAGTACGTTTTGTGCTCGTGTTTAACGCTGGCTTGGCTAAGACTCCAACAATTAGGAGTGGCACATCTATCAGATCTAGAAGCAGAAATCAGCAAAGGTATACAAAGCTTCTAGTATTTGCAAAAGGATGGAGTTATTTTATAACATAGGTCCTGGTTTCTGATATGATTTTGCATTTTGGTCATTGAGCAATCTTCTGGTAACCCTGGGTCCATAGTATAAGTGATTCGATCGCATAAGTGATGCCTCAAGATAGAGGGCATGCGATCGTGATATGACGCAGGAAACAACAAAATTAAAACAATATTAATTGACATTTTCCAAAAGCTTTCTACATTCTAGCAATCGCAAAACTTTTAACAAGTTTGGTCCTTCTCCGACTAGTTTGAAATAGCTCAGACAATTATATATTCTGATTAATTTGATAGCTACTGCAGAATACTTCATTTCATTTCATTTCATTTCATTTTTTATTCATTTTCTTTCAAAACAGCATATATGTTACAATAGCGACTTAAATTAAATTAACCATAATTACAGAAAGAAAAGTAAGGCATTCTGTAAAAATATATGTATTTTAGTATCGAATGCCATCTCCGAATAAAATTGAATTCAAAAACATGTAAAATAGTGCGTGGGGTGAAGTTTGATTAAAAATAATAAGTAATAAAATATATTAATACAATATGTACATATATTTTTTTAAGTGCTATGGTTCAGCAAAATTTTGATGTCTTCGTGTGATTTCTCTAGTAGAAAAGATTTAACCTTTCCCAAAAACTCATTTAGATTTCTAGTGACACGTATACATGCAGGCAACGCATTAAAAGCTTTACAAGAAACGATAGTAAAGAAGTTGTTGAAGTTTGTTGTTCGAGAGGTCGGGACATACACAAGTCCATATGAGTTTTGCCTCAAGTTATAACTATCCGATACCAGGCTATGTAAATACCCACAGCGAATGAAAAATATCTTTAACGTTTTATAGTAGTACATATGCTTAACAGGAAGAACTTTCAGATCCCTAAACAACTCCATAGAGTGGTGAAAACGATCAACATTACATATTTTTCTTATGACCCATTTTTGAATAGTTAGAAGCTGCTGGATTTTATTACCTGCAGCGCCACCATAACAGGTTATACCATATTGGAGCTTGGAGTGGACTAAAGCGTAGTAAATAGTTTTAAGTGTTTCGTTTGAACAAACTTTTCTTAAATTGTAAAAATAACGAACGGAAAATCGCAAGTAGGACTTCAAACGAGAAATATGCGTAGACCAACTCAAGTTTTGGTCAACAATAACACCAAGATATTGGAAGTCGCTTACTTTTTCAATAGTGAAGCACTTATCGGAACAATTTACTTCAGCTTTAAACCACAGAACAGAAAATTATTTAGTACAAAACGTTTGCAGTCAGTAGCATGGAATACAATGGCTATGTACTTATACTACTTCCAACTTTTACTTTTTGAATTCTTCCTGACAAATAAGATTTAAACCAATTATATATAATCCCACGGAAGCCCGCAAAATACAATTTGTCTAATAAAATTTTGTGATCAACCATGTCAAATGCTTTTGTGATATCAACGAACAGTCCAGCACAGTTCTTTTTATTGTCTAGTTCCCTATATATGTGAGAACAAAAGTCCAGCAGGGCATCTTCTGTTGACCGCCCATATCTGAACCCGAATTGCATTGAGCTGAAATAGTTATTATTGTCAAGAAATGATAGGATTCGACCTTTAGACAGTTTTTCAAAAATTTTTGAAATTGAAGACAGTAATGAAATAGGCCTGTAGTTATTTATATCCGTTTTGTCACCCTTTTTAAATAAAGGAATGGCAATAAAATAAAAAATAAATGTAAGGCGTGATAACCTCCGAAAAGATCTAAGGCCGAGCTTCTCTTCCAATTTGCGTCGTGCTCCTCTTGATTTTTCCCTACAAATTGGCCGGACGGGACCTACATGTTTTATGCCGACTCCGAACGGCATCTGCAAGGCAGATGAGTTTTCACTGAGAGCTTTTCATGGCAGAAATACAATCGGAGCGCTTGCCAGACACTGCCGAGGGGCGACCCCGCTTAGAAAAACTTTCTTCTAATTGAAAAATCTTATTTCTAAAATTTTGATGTCGCTTTGCCCGGGAGTTGAAGGAATGGCAATAGCGCATTTTAAGTATAAAGGAAATGATCCACCTAAAATACTCATATTAAACAAATGCGTTAGGATATCAACTAAATTTAGTGCCACATATTTAAGAGTCTGATTCGAAATTCCATCACAACCACATGATCTAGAGTTATTCAGAGAATTATTTGTTTTTAAAACTTCAATGCCAGTAAATGGTAAATGGAGAACTCAGGTACCAGAGCAGAGGATTCGAAAACAGGTGATTGCCCTATTGATAGAAAGTGATCATTGAAAAGGTTTGCCACTGTTGGAGGATCAGAAAAGCTCACGCTACCATCACATAAAACAATTGATGTATTATTAGCTTTACAACTGCGATTCAGAAGACCGTTAATGATATTCCATTCCTTCTTTGAATTGCCATAGGAAGACCTAAACTCATTTCGATAGAAATTATCACGCTCCACGTGTACTTCTTTTTTGAGTTCTCTACATAATTTCATATACCTGCTGCGAAGATTTGCGTTTGATGGGTGGTTTTTACACTTTTTTCCAAGCTTGTTTTTTAGATGAATTTTTTTGAGCAACTTTTTGCTAATCCATGGTTTTAACTTATAATCAGATCTGCGAGGGATAAAAGAAAAGCTAGCAGACTTAATGTGTCTGTTAAAAATGTTCAGAAAAATATTAAATGCCTTGGATACGTCTTTTTCAGAGTAACATTCATCCCATGACTCAAATAGTTCGTTTAGAGCGTCAAAATTTATTTGCGTTAAACAAGAACTAACCTTTTTATTATTGTTTTTTGCACAGGCCTTGCTTAGTAGTACACCAGTCATAGTGTGATCTGTTATTCGGACATCAAGATTTAGGCTATGCAAACTACTGAGAAAATGATTACTAACACGACAGAAAACGTGATCCAAGCAGCTTCCAGACATACTACGAGTTGGTTCATTTAAATACGATGTTAGACCATGACCAGCCATTAGATTTAGGAAACTATCTATGGTAGGATTAGCGTTAAGAATATCTAAATTAAAGTCACCTAAGATGACAATATTGGCTGAATTTTCACTACGGAGAAGATTTGAGAACTCTTCCACAAATATCTGAACAGGTATCGCATGTAGCCTGTAAACACATATAAAAGTAAAGACTGCTTATGCACATAAATATGTTTCTATTTGACTGAACGCGTATGTGTGAATATTAACCCTGCAGAAAATGTGCGAATAGTCCCCAAAATATGCGGTCTCCAATTAATCTCTTTTGCCTACATTGAGGCGTAATTGATCCCCTCTAGTTCCTTTTCGGTACAGTTGGGCTTAGTCAGGTTGAAATCTATGTAGCCCATTTTAAAAAACATAAAAAAGCGGCAACGAAGTGAGTAAAAAAAAAAAAAAGGATTATAGGAGATTGATTCGAGTTATTTAAATAATTGCCATGCCCTATACCGCACCTAAATAACTTGGACCATATGTTCCATTATCGCCGATCGACCAATATCTCTTGGAATAATGTGGCGACTTAATAATTTTTTTTAACATAGATATATCTAACAATTTTTTGTAAGTTTTACTATTGAGTTTAAAATGTACATAACCTCGTAACATACGAAAAGTAACATTTTTTTATGAGAAGAGATTAGTCTTCATTCGTTCCTATATGGGTACAAAGGTCCTATCGTTCACGTTCGGGTATAAATGGGTACAATTAGTCTCTTCATAGGACTTGCTTAAACAAAAAGGAACAGTTCAACTGATACAAAAAGATCAAAGCTGGCATTGGTCGCATACTCCTTTGCGACTCAACCCGGATTCATTCTAGACTAGGCGCATTGTTTGCAGGGAAGTAATTCCGTGTTTACTAACACCAACAATATACGTGCAATCACGGAAATTATTAACGCACAACTATCTCATCTTTAAGGAGAACAAAATTAATCGCAATTCGATTTACCTATCTTGGAGTATTAGCATAGCAACAATTACAACCATTAATGACAATGATGTCCTGAGTAGGTGGGTCGAGAAATCATTGTATTTCAAAGTATGTAAGTACATACGAATGAACTTAAGTGCTTATTTGTAAAGCGAAGTTAGTGTCTGTTCGACCAAGTTGTTGATATTGGTGGCTTTAAGGTTGTTTATATTCCGTTCGATATTAATAACAGATGAAGTTCGATAACCGCAGCACGACACTTAAACACCAAAACTAAAACAAAAACACAGAAGCATATATTAATAGCAACAACAACAATAGGCATTATATGTCTACCAAATAATTAACAATTATCTTATTGTAGATGGGACACGTGCATACATACGTAACACATGCATATATATCATACATAACCCATGTATTGTAACAACCTCAGTCTCATTCTGAACTCATACATGCTTACATTTGTACGGAAAATCATGTTTGTTGTTATTGTTGACTACCAGTTGACTAGCTTATATAATTACATGTGTTTGTTTGTTTGTGTCCGACAAGTTAAGTTTGCTTGTCATGTCCTAAAAGCCTATACAAATGTATGTACCTAATCTTCTATTAGGTAGGTATAAGAAGGCAAGTATCCTTATTTGCAAATATGTACATACATATCGCTCATTTACTTCAATAGTGTCATAACTCGAAAAACATGACTTTTGAGTTAATAATATATAAACGTACCCAATATTATGATCTACATATGTTGTATAAAAAATTATTTGTGATCAGTTAAGAATTTACCACGTGCCTTAAAAATTAAAATGTGCCTTTATATGCGCAACATATGGCAGTTGAAATGTTTGAATAGCTCTCCTGGTTTTTGAATTATGACACTATTGAAGTAAATTAGCGATATGCTAATGCATAAATGGGTTATAGCTGTAACTTCTACGCTAGTGAATTAGATACCGTGGCGCAAATAGGCGCCTGAATGCCCGCCAGTATTGCACGCACATTTCTCTCTCATTTCGTATCGCTGCTGCCTCGGAAAAGAAGGACGCTACCTATATGATCACGCTGCGTACGGGCATGCCTCCAGATTGGAACTTAAGTCCAATCCACAGTAAAGGCGATCTCGCAAACCGCGTCAATTATCGCAGAGTCAGACTGCTTAATACCGCGTGTTAGGTTCTATCTGGCCTGCTGTGCGAAAGACTAAAGCCCGTAGTCAACAAACTGATTGGGCCTCATCAATGGGGCTTTATACTGGTAAATGTACTATCGACCAAATCTTCACGATGCGTCAAAGACTCACGCGAAGAAGACTCACGATAAGAAAATCTACGCTCACAATATTTTCGTCGACTTCAAAACAGCATTTGACAGCGCGCATAGAAGCTGTTCGACGCAGCGTGGCCCTATAAGCACTTTTCTTATTCCCTACATTGGAAATAAAATGCCTTGAGAAATACTCACCGAAGGTATTTAATAATGGGCATGGTAATAGGCCCATGAGAAAGTGCGTGTCGAATTGGGTATCTTGCCACTGCTCGAACAATAGGGTAGGTTAGGTAAGGTTGAACTGACCGGTCCATGAGGACCTCACATAGACTGAATGAGTCCGTATTGTTACCAAAAGTTTTTTTAACGACCAAACTCAAAAACCTTATCGAAAATCAGTGCTTATGTTATAAAATAACTCCGTCCTCTTAGCAAATACTAGAAGCTTCCTAGGACTTAAGCCACTTGCTGCATCTACATCTGACAGCCGTATCACTCCCAATAAAAAAAAAAAATAAAAAATAAATGTAAGGCGCGAAAACCTCCGAAGAGATCAAAGGCCGAGCTTCTCTTCCAATTTGTTTCGTGCGGCTATTGATATTCCTTACAAATTGGCCGGACGGGACCTACATGTTTTATGCCGACTCCGAACGGTATCTGCAAGGCAGATGAGTTTTCACTGAGAGCTTTTCATGGCACAAATACACTCGAAGCGCTTGCTTAACACTGCCGAGGGGCGACCCCGCTTAGACAAATTTTCTTCTTCTTATTGAAAAACCTTATTTCTAAAATTTTGATGCTGCTTTGCCCGGGGTTCGAACCCAGGGCATACGGTGCGGTAGGCGGAGCACGCTACCATCACATCACGGTGGCCGCCAACACTCCCAATAGCTGGAGTTTTAACGAGCTCAGGGGTGAGAGGTTAAATTCATACATTTTTGAAAATTTTTTAAAAACTAGCTCTTCGAAAAAAATTTATAATTTCGTTCTACAAGTGGGCCTTAGAAAAGTTATTTGATAAAAGAATGCAAAATGATTTTATGGTTTTGACGTATCGGTCTAAGTTTTTCAGCAAATGGCTATGGACGGCAATATGGGTAATGCTTACAGCGTATTGTACAAATTTTCCGATTCTAGCTAAATACCTGTTGCTCAAGGGTGAAGCACTCTCCAAATTATGCTTAGTTTTTCGGTTAGAAGAAAAGCATTGAAAATTTTGTTAGAAAGACCACCATTTCATAAAACATTAAATACTAAAGAATGGTTTACTATCCGGCACGCATACGCAATGACATTCATCCATTAAACCAAGCCTTCCATGGTGACGAAGACAAACGGCAAATACCAATTTCGTTTTGCGGCCGTCAGCAACATAACACCACAATAACAGCGCCCGTAGCTGTCATGAAAGAAATGAATAAAACAAAAAAAAAAAAAAAATAAAAATAAAACGGCAAAGAACTGAATAAATAATACAATAACAAGTAAGGAAGGTTAAGTTCGGGTGTAAATGAACATTATATACTCAGTTGAGAGCTATGGTGACAACATAAGGGAAAAGAACCATGTAGGAAAATGAACCGAGGGAAACCCTGGAATGTGTTTGTATGACATGTGTATCAAATGAAAGGCATTAAAGAGTATTTTATGAGGGAGTGAGCCATAGTTCTATAGGTGGACGCCATTTAGGGATATAGCCATAAAGGTGGATCAGGGTTGACTCTAGAATGCGTTTGTACAATATGGGTATCAAATGAAAGGTATTAATGAGTATTTTAAAAGGGCGTGGACTTAAGTTCTATAGATGGACGCCTTTTCGAGATATCGCCGTAAAGATGGACCAGGGGTGACCCTAGAATTTGTTTGCACAATATGGGCATAAAACGAAAGGTGTTAATGAGTATTTTAAAAGGGAGTGGGCCTTAGTTCTATAGGTGGACGCCGTTTCGAGATATCGCCATAAAGGTGGGCCAGGGGTGACTCTAGAATTCGTTTGTGCAATATGGGTATCAAACGAAAGGAGTTAATGAGTATTTTAAGAGGGAGTGGGCCTTAGTTCTATAGGTGGACGCATTTTCGAGGTATCGCAATAAAGGTGGACCAGGGGTGACTCTAGACTTTGTTTGTACGATATGGGTATCAAATGAAAGGTGTTAATGATTATTTTAAAAGGGCGTGGGGCTTAGTTCTATAGGTGGACCCCTTTTCGAGATATCGCCATAAACGTGGAACAGGGGTGACTCTAGAATTTGTTTGTGCAATATGGGTATCAAACGAAAGGAGTTAATGAGTATTTTAAGAGGGAGTGGGCCTTAGTTCTATAGGTGGACGCCTTTTCGAGATATCGCCATAATGATGGACCAGGTGTGACTCTAGAATGCGTTTGTACGATATGGGTATCAAATAAAAGGTGTTAATGAGTATTTTAAAAGGGAGTAATCCTTAGTTCCATAGGTGGACGCCGTTTCGAGATATCGCCATAAAGGTAGACCAGGGGTGACCCTAGAATTCGTTTGTGCAATATGGGTATCAAACGAAAGGAGTTAATGAGTATTTTAAGAGGGAGTGGGCCTTTCTGGACCAGGGGTGACTCTAGACTTTGTTTGTACGATATGGGTATCAAATGAAAGGTGTTAATGAGTATTTTTAAAAGGGAGTGGGCCTTCGTTTTATAGGTGTTCGCCTTTTCGAAATATCGCCAAAAAGGTGGACCAGGGGTGACTCTAGAATGAGTTTGTACGATATGGGTATCAAATTAAAGGTATTAATGTGAGTTTTAAAAGGGAGTGGTGGTAGTTGTATATGTGAAGGCGTTTTCCAGATATCGACCAAAATGTGGACCTGGGTGACCTAGAACATTATCTGTTAGATACCGCTAATTTATTTATATATGTAATACCTGCCAAGATTTTAAGGGTTTTTTATTTCACCCTGCAGAACTTTTTCATTTTCTTCTACTTAATATGGTAGGTGTCACAACCATTTTATAAAGTTTTTTCTGAAGTTATATTTCGCGTCAATAAAACAATCCAATTACCTTACCATATTTCATACCTTTTTTCGTATTTGGTATAGAATTATGGCATTTTTTTCATTTTTCGTAATTTTCGATATGGAAAAAGTGGGCGTGGTCATAGTCGGATTTCGTTCATTTTTCATACCAAGATAAAGTGAGTTCAAGTAAGCACGCGAACTAAGTTCATTAAAGATATGTCGATTTTTGCTCAAGTTATCGTGTTAAAGGTCATGCGGAAGGACAGACGGACGACTGTGTATAAAAACTGGGCGTGGCATCAACCGATTTCGCTCATTTTCACAGAAAACAGTTAACGTCATAAAATCTATGCCACTACCAAATTTCAAAAGGATTAGTTAATTTTTGTTCGACTTATGGCGTTAAAAGTATCCTAGAAAAATTAAATGAAAAAGGGCGGAGCCACGCCCATTTTTAAATTTTCTTTTGTTTTTGTATTTTGTTGCACCATATCATTACTGGAGTTGAATCTTGACATAATTTACTTATATACTGTAAAGATATTAAATTTTTTGTTAAAATTTTACTTTTAAAAAAATTTTTTTTTTAAAGTGGGCGTGGTCCTTCTCCAATTTTGCTAATTTTTATTAAGCGTACATATAGTGATAAGAGTAACGTTCCTGCCAAATTTCATCATGATATCTTCAACGACTGCCAAATTACAGCTTGCAAAATTTTTAAATTACCTTCTTTTAAAAGTGGGCGGTGCCACGCCCATTGTCCAAAATTTTACTAATTTTCTATTTTGCGTCATAAGTTCAACTTATCTACCAAGTTTCGTCGCTTTATCGGTCTTTTGTAATGAATTATCGCACTTTTTCGGTTTTTCGAAATTTTCGATATCGAAAAAGTGGGCGTGGTTATAGTCCGATATCGTTCATTTTAAATAGCGATCTGAGATGAGTGCTCAGGAACCGACATACCAAACTTCATCAAGATACCTCAAAATTTACTCCTGATTATTTTGATATATGGAAGTCTATATCTATCTCGATTCCTTTCTATATGTACCACCAACCGTTATCCAATCAAACTTAATATATTCTGTGAGCTCTGCTCAACTGAGTATAAAAAGATTTCTCAACACCAATATTAGCACGTGCATATGTATGTGTATATGTTAGTAAGGCTGCTTATTTTAGTATGCATGTTTTAACTATTTTCTGCATTCGGATAACATTTTATGAATGCTAAATAACCTGACAAATCGCAGCGATGTGGAAATGTTTACGAGAGGAATAGACAAGCCGTCATTGGATGGTAGAATAGTCGAGTATAACGACTATTAATAATTTTGACGGCCTGTGTGGTGTGATGGTAGCGTGCTTCGCCTACCACACCCAAGATCCTGTGATCACGCCCCATGCAAAGAAACATCAACATTTTAGAAACAACGTCTTTCAATTGGAAGAAAATTTTTCTAAGCGGGTTTGCCTCTCGGCAGTGTTTGGCAAGAACTCCGAGTGTATTTCTGCCATGAAAAGATTCTCATTGAAAACTCATCTCCTTGCAGATACCATTCGGAGTCGGCATAAAACATGCCTGTAGGTTCCATCCGCCAATTCGTAAGAAAAATTAAAAAGAGCAGGACGCAAATTGGAAGAGAAGAGAAGCTCGGCCTAGAACCTCTTCGGAGGTTTTGCGCACCTTAAATTTATTTTATTTTGTTATTAATAATTTACGTGGAAATATTTCACTATCAGCTTTTTCGTATAACCAAAAGCGAACAAAAAGAAAATACTACAAAGTACATATCCAACATAACAAAGAGAATAAGAAAGAGATAAAACAACGATATAAAGTACTGAATGAAATTAGAAATACATATCTTTAATGAACATAAACACAACAACAACTAATTCAATGGTGTTCATGTGTATGTGTGCCTTATTCAAATCCAAATTTGTAAATAGTGAAAAGCATTGAATTGACTGAATGCTTAATCGCAAACCTATGGAAGTTATTCCGACAATTTCTTAGTACACATAAATAGTAGACAACTATGTGTGATAGGCCTCCAAGAAGATAGAGTGCTCGCAAATCGGATGAGCCTACATATTTTAGGCAGACTCTCAACCACATCTAAAAGTCAAGTGGATTTTGGATATTTTACAAAGAGCTTTTGATGGTAGAGGCTAGGTTATGTTAGGTCGAACTGGCCGGTCACATAAACTGAATGAGTCCATAGTGTTACCAGAAGTTTGTTTAACGACCAATCTGAATAACGCTATCAAGAACCAGGGCCTATGTTGTAAAATAACTTTTTCCTCTTGGCAAATACTAATAGGTGGAGTTTTAGTTTGGCAATGGCAACTTCCTACATCTGCTATCACTGGCCATTCCAAATTCCGACAGCAGTAGTGTTTGTCAAACCTTTGCTGGGGGACGAGGGCGTGTAGATAAATTGTAGTCTCAAGTGGGCCTGTACAATTTCCAGTGACAATAAAAATCACAGGTTTTAAATCGTTAACACGCCGTTAACAATTTAGTAACACTTCGATAACAAATCGATAACTTTTTGATTACATATCGATAACTTTTCGATGATAATTCGACACCTCTCGATGCTACAACGATACATTTTTGATAAAGAATCAATAGCTTTTTGATAAAAAATGTATGGCTTTTCGTTAATAAATCGATAAAATCTTGAGCATATGTCGAAAACTTTTTGGGTAAATAATCGATCGCTTTTCGATAATGAATCGAAAATTTTTCGTGAACGAGCCAATACCTCGTCGATACAAAATCGATAGCTTATCGACAATCTTTCTTACTGATGGCAAATTTTTAGCCCTTTGATAGCAAATCGATAACCCTTCTATATCTAGTCGATAACACAACTATAAGAAACCTTAAGTTTCCTTTGCATAGTCTACATTATGTTTAAAGTAGAACTGGGCAGCTACGCCCCAACGTGCCCTTTAGCCTATACGTTTAAACGAGCAACAAGCAAGAACCCTGCAAAAATGCAATTAGTCTAGAACGAATACGCGATAAGTTGAAAAGAAATATGTGTTAGGGTTGGAGTAATCCCTTTCGTTTGAGCATGTCCTATAAAGAAACCAATTGTACCTTTTTTTGCCTGAACGTATAGTTAGGGCTAGTCCTCTTTATGTCCTATGGTTACTGTCGAGCAGGTGCTTTTGCTACTTTCTATACAGTCGAACGCATCCTTTTACTACCCCTAAGGGTATTTTAGACAGATCCTCTCTTTCCGCCTTGGGGTACCGTCGGTTAAGTCTTCCTTCTACCAGTACGAGAATTCTGGAATTCTTAACGATTTTTTATTTATTTTTTAATCTAACACTCTTCTTGTTGCGTCTGCTTTTAACGTAGCACTGTAGGTAGCATCCGATTTTTCACATACATATACAAATTTTTTAAAAGCTGGTTTCTATGTTCATTTAGACATATACCACACATCATAAATGCGCTAAATAGTTTGGCTGCAAAGTGTATATCTTGTCTAGTTAAGGTTGAAAACTGTAAAAATGTATAGGATGTGTCTGATATTAACCATGGAATGCTCCATATAAATATATGTATATAGACATGAAGTAAAAATAATATATACACGTTTTAGACAAGAATATTCATAGACTTGCAACCAGTGTAGAATTAGTACTCAAATAGAATGGCTATTTGGTAGCATTTGGTTGGCGGGGACGTCGTTAATATTCGTATCACAAACTTCATTAACCATGGTGTTTATATGTATATGTTCTTCTTTTCTTATGTAAGCTTTTGTGTACTTGTATAAACGCACTATATAGCTATATAATTTTATTGTAAATGGACGTTCATGTCCTAAAATACATTTAATCGAATTAGCCCTTGTTTGGTATGAAAAAAATTAAGATTTTATTGAGCTGATTAAGCAATTTTATTAAGTAAGGTATTTTTGTGTTAATTTAAGCTTAGCCGAACTAATAAAATGCGATAATTGTAACACTATGTACGAGTAAAGGAATATAATATATTGTTGTGAATCTTTAGAAAATCTAGATATTTCTAGATACTATCCACTGTATAAACTAAAATTGTCTGTATACAAGGAGCTCTTTATTAACAGCACTACTATGGTAGTAGATCTTCACAATTTAATATAACCCCTCACTTTACTTATAGCGTGTTTAAATCAAACTGATTAACCATCAATTGAACAGCGCCGCTTTTATACTATCAGTAGCCTCGTTCGTCTTTTTCTCGCAGGGTGCAGACTTTTCGCAAACAGCCTACTCGATTGATTGCTTATTTTCTTCGCTAATCTACTGCATCTCATATTCGCCTCTTTGCATATGCGAGAGTAATTTTATCTGCAATCTTTTTTGCAGTGTACATACATATATGTATAACGTCGTCTACGCTCTTAGCTGCTATGTTCGTGTGCGCGTAGCTTTTTGTTATATCTTTTGCTTAAATTGCTTTGTGGCTGTGTAGAATTTTTTTTTACTAGCGGCACGGTGACGTGTCGAAACTGTTAATATTCGCCACAATATTTTTAGGTAAGTCAAGTTTCACAGCCTACCTTTGGCGGACTTTCAGTAAGGAGAAAAGACTGAATCTGCTTATAAGCTTAGCTGTCCAATTTTTTCCTTAAGATATATATGTATGTATATTTATTTATTTATTTTTATAAACAATTTGTTCAAGTAAGACTAAAGTCTTTTAGGTAGTACATCAATCAGTCTTAAAGATTACAAAGGAAATATGACACATATAAATATAATTCCAAAGAAATAATACAAAGAAAACCATAGTAATATTAATAACATTAATATCTTAAAAATAGCATTATACATTTTCACACAAAAACATTTTCGGTACACAGATTAAGAATCAAAGATCGAACTATCGTTTAGGATAAGTTAAGAGCTGAGGAAGGTTATTACTGCTTGTTTAAAACATCCTGATTTTCGTATAGCTTTATCTTAGATGGAAGTGAGTTCCATAGACGGATTGAACTGATAAAGAAAGAAGATGATGATGAGTACCTAAATTTCGGAACCAAAAGATTCATAGCTCGAGTAGACTGACACAACTTTAGTTTTTTTAAATAAGTAAGGTGGATTTTGGGAATACAATAGCTTATGTAAGAAGCAAATATTTCTCAGTTTTAACAAATTATATACATCGCATCCGAGGATTTGTGTGGTAAATGAAGATATATGACCATACTTCCTTTTAGAAAAAATGAACCGGGCCGCATTGTTTAAGGCCAATTGCAATTTGTTTAGCGATATCGAATCAAGGTTACCGTATATAAACTCGCTGTAGGAAATATGAGGTAAAATAAGAGATTTCACCAGCTTCATCCTGGTGTCTCGCGGCAACAAATAGGCAGTTCTCTATAAACTTCGTAGAGACCTATAAATTTTACCAATGACAAGGTTTATATGATCAACACAAGTCAGAGTGGAGTTGATTTTAAATCCTAAATTGGTAATCACATCGTGAAAGAATATTTTGTCTCCATTAAGCACAATTTCAGGAAGGTTGTTTAAGTCATACGAGGCGTTCGATCTTGCAATTGCCTTTGATTTAGTTGCATTAAGAGATAGTCTATTTAATTGAGCCCACTCTCCTATGCGTGTTAAGTATTCATTCAGCCTGAAAAATAGGTATTCGGAAAGACCAATTGGGCGAGACATGTATATTTGAGTATCATCGGCATTAAGATGAATTGAGGCATTGCGACAACAGGCGACTATGTCATTATTAAAAAGCGTAAAGAGTATTAGACCTAGGATAGGTCCTTGCGGAACACCAGATTTTATGGAATTTACATTTGAGACTTTATCAGCACATTTTACTTGTTGAAACCGGTTAGCGAGGTAGCTTTGCACTAACTTTATGGCATATGGGATGAAGTTAAAACTAGTTTCAAATTTGTGAATTAGTACTTCAAAATAAACCATGTCAAAAGCTCTTGAGAAATCCAAAAGCACGAGCACGGTAAGTTCATTATTGTCAAAGGCCGGACGTATATCTTCAATAATCTTAAGCATGGATGTTGCACAACTATGCCCCCTTCTAAATCCCGACTGGACTTCGGATAGCAAATTATTATTATATATATGGTGAGTTATTTGCATTGCTAATAGCTTCTCAAACACCTTAGATAATGCAGGTAACAGACTTATTGGTCTAAATTCTTTGTAAGAACACGGAGACCTCGTTTTAGGAACCGGAATAATATTTGCAATTTTCCATTGACTAGGAAACCTACTGGACATAATTGAGAAATTAAAGATATGTGTTAGCGAAGCGATGGCGTAAGGTAGAAAAAGTTTTATAAATCGCATGCTAATACCGCCAGTTCCCACGGCATTTGGCTTTATAGAAAAATAGCATCCAGCACATCGCTTTCGGTGACCACTGAAAAATCAAAGGCACTTATATCCAGTCTTCTGTCTACACAGGTTACAGCGATTGTATCATCGATATCATTCTTATTCACATCATCATTATTTTTTCAATATTGTTTGTATTACCATACAAGATATACGAGCTCATAACATTTGGGTCGTGGCTGCATTCAATGTTATGCTTTTTACAGACTACAAAAGATCGAAGATTTTTCCCGAGCATTCTCGTTGGCAAATTTGTATTAAATTTAATATTCAGGTATGCTACTTTAGCATTCCGAATGAAAAGGGTAGCTTGATTTTTCAGAAGGCGGTAATCTTTCCAGTGCTTATCATCGCGATATCTCTTCCATTCCCTGTAAGCCCTCTCACGTAAGTATATATGTCTTAAATGTTTGACAGGAACTAAAAAGCTTTAATATATATTTAAAATTCTCGTATCTCAAAGTTTGTGGTTGAACTCCTCGACCGATTTTATGAAATTTTGTGAGCATATGAGTAGGTTTGAGAATCGGATCTTATCAATCTTTCATACCCCAAAATGGTAAGGGTAGTCCACCCCTTAATTGTTACTTTTTAGACAGAACAAATTTTCGTTTCAGGAGTAGCTTAGAGGCTGGATGGCTCCGAATTATTTTTGGACTATTGCCGCATCATTGCGAGAATATTTCCACACTATTTAGTGACCATTTAAAAAAATTTTATTCTTTATATCCCTACAAACTTTCAGATATCTGCAGTTTTGAAAAAGAAAGCAGTGTTTAAATCAATTTCAGGATTATTTCATGACTACATCCGGGTCATTCCAGGACCTTCCTTGGATTGAAGGGCCGTTTAAAGACTGTTTGGGAAGGTTTATTACAGTTTCTTCTATTTCATGAATAATTCTACTTACTAAAGATATTTAATATACATATATACGTTGGAGTAAACTGTGTTAGAAATCTCATTGAATCTCTCTAAACTTGCTTTACAGTCAGGTGATCGATCATCAATAGATCGAGGTATTAGTCGTAGGTTATTGACTGCAACATCATACCAAACGGAAAGCGGTAAATAAAACAAAAAAGGCATTTGATAAGCTTCATATATTTCAATACAAGTGTAGACAAAAATAGTCAATAATAAATAAATTCGTATAGAAAAGTTGAAGC